>NC_060950.1:70959792-71034577 GCF_022045245.1 Lucilia cuprina | reverse complement strand
GTGTCCAAAGAGGATATTAATCTCAAAGACAAGTTTATTAATATTCTTTACTGATCTTAAATATGAGTAAGATTAATCTACATTTCCCCAAAAAATCAGAATGTTCCTCATCGGTCGATATTGCCTATTTTCAATAGCAAACAAACTGCAGCAAAATATAATATTTGAGCTAAAATTTCTGTTCGGTATCTATCGTGCTTTCAACAGATAAACGGACAGACGGAAAGACATGCCTAGATCGTCTTAGAATTTTTGAAAAAAGCAGAATATACATAATTTTGCGGGTCTATAAGCAATATTTTAATGGTGGGTAGAATAAGTATATAAAAGCTACGAAATAGGATATGAAATAATGCTAAATTAATAAAGAAATAAAAACCTAGCAAATGAGAATATTTTACTTTCAAGAATCTACCTACTAACGGTGCTATATAGTGTTTTAGTTTTGAAATGTGTTTTTTTATTTATTTTGTTCTAATGCAATAATGTGGTTTTGAATTTTTAGCGTAGTATTACGGAATGTTTTACCAGAAGCCATTAAGTATACTGAAAAGACTTAAGTTTCTTACATTTGGATAATATTTATGAGAAGCTTAATATTTTTTAAAGTAGTTGGACCCATTTTTCTAATGAATCTTTACATCCTGTTCAAATTAACAAACACAGACTCACATACTTGCATGAAAATTATTTATACATTTGCGTTGGACAGCATAAAAGCAGCGAAAGAAATAAATGTTAGTGTTAAATATATACATGTATGTGTTAGTTGTTGTCGTTGTAATTGTTGTAGTAGTTTAATTTCATTTCAGTGCTTTTAAGTTTTATTTATACTTTTGCAACATGAAACTACTTTGGTCAGACAATAATTTAACATAAAATTGTAGCACTTATACATACCCACTAACAAACACACATAAATTCTCTCATAAAGAGATACGAAAAAAAACCTACGTACTCATAGTACAGTTATTCTTTTGTATATTTTCACAGTCATAAAATAGAATATTTTCTTCACTCTCATACAATTTTTCTCTGTCTGCTTATAAATAGTAAAATGTATTACGAGTAAACTTTGTTTAAATACATAGATACATGTATGTTTGTGTAGATATGTGAGAATAAATTGAGTTTTTTTACATACATAAACACCAATATCAGACAACAGACGATTTGACCAAAATGCAGTAGTGAAGTAGTAAAATACAACAACAGCAACATCAATAGCTAAAAACCAGAAGTATGTGTGAAGGTCCCTCCACATTGACCAACAAGAACTTGTTGTTATTGTGCAGTGTGTGGAGAAAATTGTATACTAAAGAATCTTTGAAAATGTGTTTGTATACTTATACATATTTAAGTAAGTATGTATTTATGTAACTGTGAGTAAATTCATTTCATTCATGTTCAGTAGTGTTAGTTTTATTTGTTGTTTTTAACACATTCTAAAGTGTTTGTAAAGTGTATTTTGTTGTTTTTGTGGTAATTGTTGTTGCCGTGTCGGTGCGTCCATGTGCGTTTAAGTACAAGTTAGTGTAAAGAGTATTTGTCTGCATATGTGTCTAATATTTATGAACCATTAGCTTTTTGGCACGAATGCAAACAATAATTGAAAATTATTTCATACAAATAAAGTTGAGTTTTTTAGAAAGAAAATAAAATTAAGTAGAAATTGTTGAAAAAAGACATATATTAAATAGGGAAGTTTATGTGAAGTATTATCGATGAAATTATAAGTTCATTGTTTAACATATAATGTGATTTATTTAGTACATCAATACCTTTTTGTAGTATAAATTACACCTAAACACAATATACATTACACCTTAACTTTTCCTTGTATTTGAAAATATTACTATGTGTTTTTCCTTTCTTACAATTATGATTTTCATTTCATTGTCTTCACTTCATTGCCTTTAATATTATTTCCATCATATTTACATGGTGTTTTCTTTTGTACAAATAAGAACCAAAAAATGCAAACGGATGTGTTAGAAAATAAAACGAAAGAAATGCATAAAATTACTGTACGGACATCCGGTGATCCGGTAGAAAGTAGCTTTATATTAATAGGAACCAAAAGTAGCAAAAATGAAGGAAGTTGCAAGCAAAATAAAAACGAAAAAATAAAATAAGAAATGAAGTGATATTGCTTAATGTATCCGGACATAAATGGAGTAATAAAAAAATAGTAGTAGAAAGAAAAAGACAATTGTCACTTTATGGTCTCCAAATGGTAATAAAATAATTTGTATGGAAAATAAGTGAATAGAGTGAAAAAATTAAGTATCATATATAAAAGATCCTATGACAAATATGGAGCTTCAGTTAGGTATATGTTTTTTTTTTCATTTAAAAAATTACTATAGACAAACTGTACGTATACGAAATTTTTGTGATAATTGTATATAAAGTTCCCAACTTTTGTAGGTACTTTGTCATAAGTGTTCCTAGTAAAAACATTTATCATCACTTTAAAAGAAGCACCAAGATTTTACTTACCTTCTATGGAGGTAATGTTCAATGACTTCCAAAGAAGCAAAAATAATTATATTTTTTAATTAATAAATTGCACTAAGGGCCAGGTAGTGATGCTGTAAAAAGTTAATTATGTATATTTAGCTAATATTGTAAATAAAAAGAATTGTAATTTAATTTGTATCGGTGTAAAAATAATATGATTTGAAAACATCATTGCAATGAAAAAATAAAAATTCTAATCTTTGTGACATTTGTATTCTACATGAAAATACATAATGAAAAATTAGCATACTTTTTTGTCGGTTTAAATTAATCTCAATTATACGTATACGTGTTATTTCTAAGAATTGAAAAATAATTATACGACTTGGTGTACTAGTAAACATTATTTAATGAATCAGATTTTAACTAGCTTTAAATAATATTAAAAATCATTGATAAAACAAGCTCAGTCACACCAGAGTTTAAATATTTCATACTATAACCTTTTAGCAATCATCATCATTCTATTTTGTGATTTATATGTTGCTAAAGTTTTATTTCTGGTTTTAATTTAAGACTTTATTTTACCACTCTGGTTTTATTCTTTTATTAAGTTTTTGTTTAAGTTTTTGGTTAAATATTTTTCTTATTTTCTTTATAATTGTTAGTTTTTGTTTTTTTTTTCTATATTTTGTTTCCTCACTTCTTGTTGTTTTTCTTTAATAATTCCGTTTGCTTGTTGTATAGTAAGTGAGTAAGTTCAGCCTTTTAACTGGTTTTTCTCTTTAGTTTCAATGTAATACATTAACTGGCAACAGCAGCATGTCCAATCATGGATAAAAGGATAAATGTCGAATAAATTTCAAAAAGTGTTTACTTTTAATTAAAATGTTATACTTTTGCTTATACATACAATATGTATGTACATTGCAATCTAAATTTATATATGTTTGCATTTAAGTAAATGTTAGTATGTATCTATTATTATGTATAAATGAATTTGCCTGTGTAGAGCATAAATGACTAGAACATTTTAAAAACATTGTTTTTATTTTGAATTGTGGTTATAAAAAGGTTTTTATTTTTAAAATATACATATTTGAAATTTATTTTTATGTAGTGCCAGAAAAGATGTTTGCTGAAGAAGTAATTCGTTGAAGCAAGAGGATTAAAAATATTTAAAAATATTCAATAGCTATTGAGAATATATAATTTATTCATAGTTAAAGCTTATATGGTGTAAGAAATTGCTTAAATAATGGAAAACTGATTAGGTTTTAAATATGTTAATATATAATTTAAAATAATTTATTTTACCAATATTTTTAAGTTTTGATAAATTTTTGAATATTGTTAATATACATATCACTTATTTGCTATAAGATTGTCGTAATCTATACAATTTATTTAAAGAAAAATAGATTTGAATGATAATTGAGGAATCCAAAAATTTAATCCTGGTTTTTTTATATTAAAATAAATTTTTCTAATATTCGCGAACTTTTTTCGATTTTAACAAAATATCGACCTTACACCGAAAATAGTTAAAATTTGATAAACCTAGACTCTTCTACAATGTATGTTCTTTTAGTTTTCCGTTTAAAAAAACACAAATGTTGGATTAGGACAGCCCTGTAGCAAATGAGCAATATGTATTAGTTGTATTAATTATTTTTTAAATCCTTTGAATTTATAACAAACATAATGTTAATGTCTTTAATTTGAAGTTGATATATAAAATCGACTTATCATGAAAATAATATTAATAGCAATATTAACTGTTTTCAATATTTATACATGCCTTCTTAGCAAAACTAAGGCAACAATTAATTTTTATGGATTATGACGTAAAATTTACATACATAGATACATACATATGGAAAGCCAAAATGACCTTAGAAAAGTTAGTAAATAGAAACCAGTAAATAAATGCGACATATTTATTAAATAAAATCTGTAAACATTCCTTTTGAATAAATAACATTCATATATGTATGTAAATACAAGTATCAAAACACTGTAACAGGTCTAAAAACATAGAGAACAAATATGTATAAGAAGATTCTATCAAACTCTTTAAATAAAAAAATCTATGATTTAAGACCTCATATACACTCACATACACCTAAATACTTTAAGTGGAAGGGATAAAAGAACAACAAATAATACATTAAGTCACACATACACAAATACACTTAGACACACATAAACCATGCAAAAACAAAAGTTTACCAAAAGATTTGTGCAGATAGTCGTTTTTACAAATAACTCAGTTAAACTGTTGTTTAAGCATTTATTTAAACGATATTTATAGCTTTATTGTTTATTTTCTCTTTCTACATATACGCATATACAGACATACATACATATTTGTATGTATGGCTAAGATATAATGTCGGTGTAGATGTGTATTTTATGTGATTTATACTAACAGTCTTAAAACAAAACAAGATTGATAACACCTTATAGAGTTTTATTATTTTCGCTCTGTTTTTTTTTCTGTTCGGTTTCATGTAGTTTATAAATTGTTTCTTTTTTTCATGTCTTTTTCCTTAAACATGATTCTTCCTTGTTCTTGTAGTTTAGTAGAACAAGAGATAAAATATTTTATTTTGTCTAGATGTATGTTTTAACTTGATATGTAATCATGCATGTATTTATGTTACAAAAGACCTTAAGAATTGTAACATAATATTATGCTTCAGTGATGTTTTACATTAATCATTCGGTTAAGAATGATTTAGAACAAAACACAAATTGTTTATGTGTTAGAAACCGAATGAGTGTAAAATTTCTGTGACACGAAATAAGAAATTTGTAATTGTGGACCATAGCCTACTTTCCAATAGCAAAATAATCAATTTTTTGTTTTTAAATTATTGTTGAGATACATATATGCATGTAGATATGTATACATGTATAAATATATTATAATTAAAACATGTTTTGTAAATATTATGACAAACAAGTACATTAAAGGGCTTTTATTTTCAACAGTTGTTGTGTAGACTTTTACATTGTCACCGCACTCATTGTTTTATACTTACTTTGCAAAAGCATAAGAACGTTAGAAATTTTTAATTACATTTAAGCTCGACATAAAAATGAAATTAAATTGAAAAAGAGTAAAAGAAATGTAAACTTGATACTTTTACAGAAAAATCGAAACTAAATAGAATTTAATAGGAAATAGCATGTCGACATAATACATATATTCAAAAATTGCTAACTCCACCCTGAGACATAAAAATTAGAATACGATTTTTTGTTCCGAAAATAGTCGTATTTAAGTTTTGCAATATCATTTTCCATTAAACAGAATAAGCTAACGACTAATATTGTTACAAAAATGTTACGGAAAGTATGATATTAATATGTTCAACTATGTAAATTAATTATATGCGAAAACAAGGTCCGTTTGAGTTAACACTTTTTGAGTATAGTGCTTTAATAAATAGAAAAAAGAATAATAAAAAATAGAGTAAATAAGTTAAATGAAAATCAAGGCTATATTAATTTATTAAACTTTACAAGAATGATAAATAAAACTGAAATGACAAAAGACGTTTATAAAAAACTACAATTAAAAAGTGAAATTACAACGGAGAAGAACGGAAATAATTACATTGATAGAAAAAAGTGGAATCTCATTCACAATTTCATTTACAACAAAGACATAAAAATAAAACTGGAAATAATTAGCTTTTAACGAGTGAAATGATAGAAATGCTAACAAGAGAGAAAATATTTACTCAACAAACATGAATTTGTGTAGATTTAGACATACAATATAAATACAAACAAACAAATAAGCATATAAGCCTTACTAAAAGCTGATAAAACAACATGTGTACTAAACAATATTCACACTCTTCCCAACTGTTTGATTCCAGTAGTAATAGCTGCTTTAACTAGTCTACAGAAACATAAAAATATCCCTGTAGTACGGCGTGAGAGTCTGGAACTAGTGATTCTATTCAACTGCTATATCTTAATAAAAGTGTTAGAAAATTTTGGGAAAAACTTTTACTTATCATTAAGCTATATGTATCATTAACATGAGCTTGTTCCAGGAGGAAATCAATTGATAAATCACACAAAGAATATTAAACAATTTACAAATTAGATTCAACTAAATTACAGTAATGATCAACATAAATGGCTGTCTTTTATGGATGCATAGGCTCCTGTCGAAGTGCTGGGATATTATCTTATAAACACAATCACAATATACATACATAGTGGTTAAGAAGAGAGAGAGAGTGAGAAAGGAAATAAGTTTAGTATATCCGACATTTATTACCCTATAATTTTAGTTTCTAGTTGAGTTAAGCTTCATATTCACTGTATGGACAAGTATTATTTTTAACATAATTTTAATTAATTAATTTTGATTCATTAATATTAGTTGTGTTTAAAAACATTTTTAACTTCATAGTATGCTATTAAATTGTGAGAAGAACAGTTGACATATCTTTGCAACAGCAACGGGCGTGACTTGCTGTAACCTGCAACATTTTTTCTGTGTTGCTTATATTTTTTAGCTTTTGAATAGGTAAAACAAATAAATAACACCTTCAGGCATATTTGCTTGTAAACACATACTAGAAGTCGTCTCTTAACATTGACGCAAATGTGTTTGAGTGGGTGAACGTGTGTTAATGTATGAGAAAGTATGAAAAGCATACATTAGACTTGTCCTTAATAGTGTATTTTTTTAAAAAAATGTCCTAGTATCTATTATTTTCTATGTGAGGACAATTGAATAACGGAAGCCGAAATCTACTAAGAATTAAACTAAAATTGTAGAAGTTTTTAACCCGACCAAGACAAATTTAAAGAAGCAGGTCTAATATAGATATTTAACAACATATACATGGCCTGTAAGCTGTATACAGCGTACAAACAAAGATTTTCAGTATAGTTTTTGTTTTATTGTGCGAGTACGTAAACATGTAGTAGTGTTACGAACAAGTGTTAAAGTATTAAAAAGTAACAGGCTTTCAGTTTTCACAAAATAGTAAAACAAATATACAAGCACTTAATCAAACACACTCAACCTACCTTCCGTTTTTTTTCTTTAACACCGTTTACTGAAATGTGTGTAAACAAGCAAATAAACAATCGTATTTTTTATTCTCTCTTTCTCTACGATTGTTTTATATTTAACTCCTTTCGTCCCCCAACTCCTCTTGCAAAAAAGTCCGTTAGAAATATTACATTTCACATATTCTCTACATTTACTGATGTGTTTATGTTTATTTGAATGATGTATGTTAGAATTGCTGATGTTGAATGTTGCGCGTATGACTGCTTTGAAGATAGTATAAGTATTAATTTGTCCTCACGATTTTTTTCCGTGCGTGTGTAATCTTGTCGATATTTCTATGTTTCAATATTGCCCTTGGTTGTTTTCTTTGTAAATATTTTGTCATCTTTTTACAATAAGAATGCAAATATAAAACACAACAATGTACAATTATAGCAATAACAACAATTTACTCATAACATAATGTTATACAAATGTATGTGTACTTACAGATGTGAATAGAAAAATAGGTGGTAAATTTTTAAATCCTAACCTATCGATTTCTTTTCAAAAATTCTTTTAAAGTTATACAAAATATTGAATAACATCTTGCAAGTGAATTTTAAAAAGATGAAAGGCCTTTCAAAATCTCAATTATAAATAAAATAAAGTCCTTATTTTCAACTAAAAGGAAGAATTTAAACTAAATGTTAATTTATAATGGCAGTGTATTAAATTGTCAAGTATATTCAACAAACCCACAAAAAGTGCTAATATATTTTTTTCGTTTAAATTTGTTAAGGTTACTTGGTACGTATACGTGATATATGTAAAAATTAATTATAATATACGAAACGGTGTACTGGTAAACATTATTTACTTTTTCAGTTTTTATTGATAAAATAAAAATAAAGATCGCTTTACAACTCAACAACTTGAGATTAAATTCTTATACATTTGAAAAATTAATTTTTCAATAGTATAAATTTTCATGGAGCATAATTATGAAAACAATAATAAAGAATGTACACCTTTATTTTTTCAACCGCATGTGTATTTATTTTCATACTTCTTATATAGTAGTTTTTAGGTTGAATTTTCTTTTTGTTGTTTTCTGTTTTCTATTATTCTCTGCTTTTGATGTAAGGATTTGCGAGTATAATTGTTTATTTTTTTTTTTTTTGCAACAAAACCATCAATAATGGTTTGTTGACTGTTTACGCTAGTGGCTATGTTAATTGTTACACAACTAGCTTTTTTAATTTTCTATTGACTTTATTTGTAGATAATTAATTTTTTTATTAAAAACTAATATTTCCTTTTTACCTGACCCGTGATAAATTTAGTTTTATGAGATTACCTAAGGTTAAATTAGAATTATTTGATTAATGACTATAATTGTCTCAAAATTCTAAAACATTCAAGTTTTCAGTGGAAAACATATATAATGTAATTACCCCGGTATCGTCAGAAGCCGCAATTATATCAAAAAATTTTTACGACACCGCCTTAAATAATATTCCGTTACTTTATTAATTAATAAATAAAATTGTTTTTAAATCTTTTCAGCTAAAGCTTAAAGAATTTTACTTTTGAAATTATAATTTGAATTTTTAATATAAAATTAAATTGATTTAAGTGATTGACAAATTGCCATTTTTCTCATTTTTATTATACCTACAAACATATGTATTTATACGTATCTACGTACATATGTACTTGTAAATAGATAATTAAGAGTTTATTGATAATCGTTAAATTATTCAAGTGTTATCAATTTATTATAATATATGTATATAAAATGTAAGTTAAGTTGTTTGTTTGTTTGTTTGGATAAATTTTTGTCACTGAATTATTTCCACTCTAACACTCTTCAAAATATTTTCACATAAATTATGTGTCGCTTGCCTGCTTGTCTCATTCTAATGGTAATTCACTTACAAACGCCCTCTTTTACTGTTGACATTTTTTATCCTTCATACATTCCTACTTATGATTTTTCAGCTTGACTTGATTTTAACGTTTAGAGATATTCTATAAAAAATATTGTCATATAGAGAGATAAAACAATCATCTACCTTCTATTTTCTACCTGTCAACTGTGAACATAATAAAAAAATATTGACGGGAAAATATGAAATTATTTTATTTAAAATATTTTTTCTTTGACTGATTGGAAACAATTTGTTTTAACTTTTTTTCTTATTATACTTTTTTTGACTTTATATTATTCGAGAAAATGTTATTATATTTTAAATACTTCATATACACACATATTTTTTACAACGGGTTTTGAAGAAATATTCGGGTATATTGTTTTTGTCATTTCGTTTGTAACACTTATAAATACATAACATGTGTTTATGATGTTCGTCCTTCCGTCCATATTTTGTAAATTTTATTAAAAATATAATAAACATCCCAAAAGAAAATAAATCAAAAGCTAAAACTAACTGATAATTTAACTTTAAAAGTAATTTGCTATATAGAGAAAGAATTTATTTTTTTAAAATAAAAAAAACTCCATAAAATAAAAAATAATTAGATCTTATAAAGAAAATTGTTGGGTAAATAATATTCGTCATAGTCAGACATAATAATTTTACTTGTTTTCATCTTGTACTTCCATTCATAAATAAGTATTTCTTCATGTTTTTAAGGAAAACCTTAAGTGTTTAAGCACGTGCATAAGCTTAAAAATTATTATTGAATAAAAAATAAAAATAATAAAAAAGGAAAAATTCCAATAAAGAAACAATTTTTTATTTATCTTGGAAATGACTTGAAGCATGAAAAAAATGTTGTTTAAAAAACAACAAGAGCAACATAATAATGTAACAGAAAATTGTAACCAAATTGTTATAAATAAGTTAACGAAATTGCTTGCTTTTCATTCTATCTGTCTGTCTGTCTGGCTGTGTGTGTATGTATGTCGTTGTGTAGTGTTTTGGGACATACATATGTATATGTGTTTGTCTGGATGGTTGTTATTAATGATGAGTATTGGTGCGTATATGTTCAACATTATAACTTTCCACATGAAGACGACATGATATGCATTTCAATATTCATTATAGTGCTTTATCATTTTCGGATAATACAGCGAAATACCAGAACAGAAAACATATGGGTCGTGGATCACATACATATGTATGTACATATATTTCTAGTAAGGTAGCTAAATTAAATACCAGTTGGAAAATGTTTTAAGATTGGTCAAATAAAAATTGAAATAGTCGTCTTAAGTAAAGGATTAAAGAGAAAGCTATTGAGACAAGCTCTTTGGCAATTTTATTTATCAAATTTACAACTTATGGTCAAAATTTCTTATAGGGGTTTTAGTTACACAAAAAAACAATGAAATTCAATAAAAAAAATTCTTGACAATATATTAAGTTATAAAAAAGAAAAGAAACTCATACAAACATATATAAAAATGACAGAACGAGTGAATGACTTGGTTTGTTTCTGCGGCAATATTTCACACAAACACAAGAATATAAGTACATATAGCCAAGGTAATAAAAAATGTCAAGCTTTTGTAAAATTGGTTATAAAAATTGAAAAATTGTATACAGGTGAGATCACAATCAATTTAAACATTTATTCTTCATATACTAAGTATTCGACAACATCAACAATGTGACGAAGTGACTTTTATTTTCGTAAATATCTAAAAGTTATTTATGTTTAAATCTATCATTGGTTAAAAAAAGTTATTTTACATTTCATAATCATTGTTTCTTTTACTGAAAACCCAACAGTTTTTTAAGAATTTCATTAGTACAATTGAATACATTTCATAGTCTAATAATTGGTACAATCATTAGGAACGGCTGCAAAAAATACATTTAAATATTCTAGACAACTCACATATATAAATATACACAACATTTTAAATACACATGATACACACAAAGTATATTCAAGTTTAAAACGTTATAAGATTTTCCACTGAGTCCCAAATGAATATTTCTATAAAGAACGACTTTTAGTGAGTTTGTATGTTGTTTTCAATTCTTTATAGAATTTTAGATATTAAGTATTGTTAACAGTTATTGTATAAACATACAATAGGGTAATGACTATTTTTATCTTCGAAATTCATATTTTAGATTATTCAAGATATGCTTTTAAGAATTAGACTACTTTAAAAATTAAAATAATTTCTTTTATATTAGCGATATGATCGATTCCGAAACAATTAAGAACATAGAACAAATTTTAACTCATTTGTTGCAGGCATTTTTCGAATGTATCGTAAAAGTAAATTTTTTATGGCCTTTTTGATAAGGGAATGTAAAAAAAGTTACACCCAGGCAAAATTTTTTGTATATGCATGTTTTTCTGATGATTGGTATGGACATGCAAAATAATATTTTCACGTTTCAGAACAAATTAATGAACTATTCCATCGATTTGTATTTTCATATTCAAAAGTTAATTTTTTCAAGATTTTACTGTCTGTTTCGGAATCTGCCATTTGTAATTTGTTTTTTTTTTGTACCAAATATTTCAATTATTTCTTTTTGTATATTGGTTACTTTAAAGTAAGCAAAAATAAACCGAAGTACTTTCAAAAGAATAACATTTATCACCACAAAGTAGCACTAAGTACATTTTTTAACCAGCTGTGGAAGTGATGTTCATTGCGTCCAAAGAAGCGAAAAGTATCCATTTTTTTAAATTTAAGGTATATTTTTTGTTTTAACTATTAAACTATGTAATTTTATTTTGAAGTTAATTGATAAATGCGTGTAATTTATTTATTTATATTAATATTATTTGAATATATGCAATACTACAATTTCAATTCGTAATAACTTTCAAAAATATTAACATAAAAATTACTTCCTGATAATGGCTTCAGATGTAGTGAATTCAGAATCAAATAAAAATGATAACTTCTTCAGGTCTTTTTCAGTACTTACATGGATTAAATTCAACTTATTTTTCGCTTCTTTGGAAGTTTTTGCTGGGTTATAGTAGTTTCCAAAAATGGAAAAATGGAAACATAATATGTAAATGACCGAAAACTACGGATAATTCTAAAAAAATATTGAACCTTAATTCAGTAAGTGTAGTGAGAAATACATCAATTTAGAATAATTATAGAATATTTGTTGCACTGTGTATGACTCATAAAGATTTTCTGCAAAATTGTATTAAATCTAGTCTCTCAAACACCTAATGGAGAGTAAAATGATGAAAAGATTCATTAAAGAATGTTTGCAACATGCTTTTTTAAGAACAAAAATAAACTTATTTTAGATTTAATTTGAATATCATTGTTATTGTTGCACATACAAAGACCCCATCACATACGCACTACTTTTATTGAACAAAAATTTTCTTGAAATTTGATGCAATAAGAGACATAATGTGAGCTTAATTGAATTTTATAACCCTAAAATTGTTATTCAAAGAGATTATCAACAAATGTTCACATACAAATATATACATACATGTATGTATATGTGCATTTACGCATACAAAGAATTATAAATAGAAACTTATACACAAGGATAATGCAGAAGAGATGATCATCATTTTACACACATATACGTATGTTTGTATGTACAACAGCATGTACATAGATAATATAAACATGTCTATTGTATGCACAAGTAAGAATGTTTGTATATAATTTGCTACACATCATTGGTATGTGTGTATCTATCTTTGTATGTATATGTAGTACAACTGTTTGTATAATAATGCATATGTGTATGAGTGTTTGTTATTAAACAGATTAAATATAGAAATCTTTAAAAATAGAGAAAAAAAAAACTATACTGAATGACACATCATACAGACAATCCATTGTGCACATATACTTGTATACTTACAGTTTACTCTTCCAAAAATATTTCCTTCTAATGTTCAAATGAACAAAAAGTGGAAGTGTTTAAAAAACATTTAAACTCAACTATATATACAAATACACACATCCCTAAAAGTGTATCTAGAATAGTAAGAAAAAAAGGAAAGCTTTTCACAGATTAAAAATTTAACAACAAATTGGGAAGTTTTAATGCCGAGATGTGCAACAATGTACAACAGGCCATATATCCGGTTTTTAGGAGACTAGCAATCATAAAAGATTTATCTTAATCGGTTATTACTTTTTGATATTTGTTTATTGCCAAAGTACAGAGAAAGGAACTTTTGTTGAACTTTACAATGGTGTTTTCCTTGAGTTTTGTAATTTGTTTTTCAATTAGCTTCACTGATGATGCTAAAAATATGATGCGATTGTAGGCATACCATCTCAAAAAAGTTGGTTTTGTAATAAAATAATATTTTTATTTAACACTTAACATATTCGCATACGTATAGATTTTATACTTTGTGTGCTTATGTATGTTTGTATGTATATATTTGCATATTATCTATCATCACTTGTTTGTATATGTGTGTAAATATTTGCACAATTTAAATCTTCTATGTGTACAAGTATTTACTTTAAATTTTGTCATTATTTCTATTTTTTGTTTTATTCTTCTATTTTAAGACTCGAGCAGCTGTCAAAATACCAAAAGTAAATATTTTTAAAGTTTTAAAACAAAAATTATTTTTTGGATTTTTGCTAAATTGTTTTCTTGGAATTTTTTGGTGTAGCAAAGAAAAATCAAATTGAGAATTTTTATTTACTGGCATGTATGTATGTAAAAGAAATGGATAAATTTTGTTTGCCACTTCTGTGTAAGAACTGTAAATGTTTGATAAATGTATTCTGAGGATTGTTTTTGGAAAATTTTCAGGAAGAATACACACTCCTTTTTAATTAAAATCTTCAACTGAAGCTAAAAAAACTACTAAAGAAATGCAATTTTAATTAAACTGAAACAATATTGTAAGAAGAAATGTGATGTTTCAAACAAACATTTCAATTCATATAATTTCAAGAATTTTAAATGATTTTTATTTATCATTGAATCTGCAAGTAATAAAGTTGATAAAAGAGTATTGGGTATGTTTATCAATATTACGGATTGATTAATGGGAATTATTCTGGTAACTTTTATTAAGCAAACATTATTTAAAAATAAAAGATAATTACATAATTCATATACTTAAGTACATGTTCATATATGTTTATATGCATGTACGTATAAGTGCTTAATCGTGCATTTAGTAGCTTTAACAAATGAAATTCTTATCAAAATAATTCCCATGAAAAAAGCAATGAATTATTATGTGAGTCGTTAACTATTGCCAATTTCTTATAGAATATACATACTATGTACTACAATGTATGTATAAATTTCTATTTCATAAATTACATGTTATTAAATTATGTTACTATGTTTGTGTCTAAAGTTATTAAAATTGTGAAATAATATTAAATCTGTGCAAATCTTATTATAATAGAAAAATGATTTAAATGTTATATTTTTGCTGACTTTATGTTAAATCGTATTATGTTCTGTATTAGATTTTCCCCTTAAATACAATATTAACAAGAGAAGAAGAAAATTGTGTATCTAATTTGAAAACCATTTATATTTAACTTCCTGTTAAAGGTTTTTTGTCTCGTATAATTTCATTGTCTTCTTCTCGTTTCTATTGTATTTCTGTGACTCCTGTTAATTTAGTGTAATACAAAAGACATTTATTACCGACCATAAATCCGCCCACAACATTGGTCGTAATAATAAAAAAGGAATCATTCTTTTCTCAAAACAGTGTTGTTTTGTAGTGTCTTGTCTAGTTTAATATTTTTTTAAGTTATTTTTTTTTTTGTTTCTTAGTGCCTTTAACCTAGACTTCCGTTTTTATGTTGCTTTTTGCTTTTATTCTCTGTAGAGCTTCATTTGAATTTTTTAGTTATTGTGTTTGCTGCATTTCTTCTTTTTTTTACAAAATACAAGGTGTATAACAAAATTCATGTCCTAGCTAGCAAGAAATTAAAAACTACAAATACTACATTTTATATTCTATATAGTGTGTAAAAGATACTTTTAAGTTTCCAGATTTTCTTATTGGTTTTATTTTAAGATAAATATCTATATTTTTAAAATACCCCGAATATTTGTAAGTTTTGTCCTGTATAAGTTTTTAAAACCATATTTGTTGTTTAACTAATACTGACAGTAGTCGGCTGCCTGCTGTTTATTTGTATGAATGTCTGTCCTGTTCTATCTCTCTGTCTCCAAGCTTTTAGTTGTCTTTCTATTTGTTGTTATTATTGTTGTAATATTGCTTAAAACCTTGGCAGACAATTGTACATTTGGTTAGCCAAAAACTGTCTGCAATGTCATTGAATGAAACATTGTAAAATGTTATTTAAACAGAGAATTATAACAATATTTACAAATACACACATAATAAGAATTTACATCTAGAAGTATATGTGAACATGTATGTGTATTTCTGTGTTAGTGCAAAGATTATAAGGTGAATCAAAACTAAGGTAAAATTTTAAATGGAAAACAGTTGTTAGCGGTAGTGTAATAGAAGTTTTATAAAAATATTGAAATATAAATTATTTTGATTAGTGTCATGTTAAAAGTTCGTAATTAAGATAGACATCGGTAGTCTAATGAAAGGGTTCCTTATCAACTGACATTGCGGTTTTTGTATACATATTGAGAGTAATAAATACATTTGATATTATTTTAAATTTGGTTTTATAAATAATTTAATATAAATTTTCAGCAAAAATTTAATACAACACTATGCATAGTGTAATTAAATATATGTATTTTTTTACAGAAAAAATGGGTTTTTTTCTAAAGACTTGAGCTTTTATTTTATAGCTTGATGTTAGCTAATTTCCATCATACTAGAGACATTTTCATGTTCTTCATATAAAATATGATCACAGATTTTTCAAAATATGAGTTCAGAATTTTCAATCGCTGGTAGGGAACTGAGACCATTTTTTATTTTTCTCGTGCTTAATACTTTAGTAAGCATCGATTGAGAGATATTCCAACATGATATTCCATGGATCCAATTTATTCGTCCTATAAACAGCGTTTAATGCTGAAGATATATGTGGAAATGATTAAGAGATTTTTGCTGTTTTCTCAATTGGAACGATATTTGAAAAACTACCTCCGATATTATGCTTTATGAAAAGTAACGGATGGTTTCTAAGAACCTGCTGACGATTTTATGTTTTTCATATAAGATTCCACTTTTGATGACAAATATCAGAGATCGCATACATATATAATATTAGATTTTTAATGGCAAACATGATTGATAAAAAATTTATTATATGAGAGTGATGACATTCTTTTTTGATTTGATCCTAACTGAATCGTTATTTAACAACCTAGAGTTTAGAAGAAAGTTGTTATCGAATATAATTATTAAAATATTTTTCATTCGTAAAAGCTTTTCCTTAAAGTTTTATATTATGTCACATACATATTTAAAAATTCATATAAAAAAATGCCACAAAAAGTATAAATACAATTACTTTGATTGTTCTATTACTTTAACATTAAATATAAAAGTATTTTATGCTTTGTACAGCAATGAGTTAAATTATTTTTTTTTTCTCAAATATAAATAAAAATTATTACAAAAATAAAAATAAACCAAAAAACACATAAAGTAAAATGTTTAAAATATTACTACCAACCAACCAAATAAATAAATATGAACAATATTCATATATACATATTTACGTAAATATTAAATAAAGACCATAGACTATCCTTTAAAAAATAATCATAATGTATAATACAGTGTAAGTAGTATTATAAGATACAAAATACGAAATTTCAAAACATTTCGTTTGTACTTCATTTCATTTAGTTTTCTATGTTTTACTGTACATTGGAAATACAGTAACTCACTAGCTCGTTAAGTTAAATAAATGTTTAAATGTACATTGTACAGTGTGCCATGTACATATAACGCAATAAATTTTCCATTAAATTTAATTTGCATGGTTTTAGGCACAATCGGTTACAATACCAGCTTTACTAAGGGATTTTTATATATTTGTTTGTTTTATATAAAAAACACATTTTATAAATATTGTTTTTTTTTTCTGCTTCTTTTTGTGTTTGTTGCTTGTTTGCCACCCACCATACTTGTACAATAATATTTTAGACTTGTTTCAATATTTTTTTCTTTTATCACCCTACTCTATGAAAATTTTAAAATAATTTTGTTGTGAGAAAAATAAGAATAATTTCTCATTGTTGTTGCATATTTTTCTGCGTAAATAGAGTAGTAAAATGTAAAATGCTTAGTGGCGTTGGTGGGAAGTGAATCATACTTTTTGTTTTATTTTTAGGCGAAACCAACAAAAAATATTTAATAAAAATATATTCATGTGGAAATAAAAAGATTAGAACGCTAATACCTACCAAGGTATACTACGGCTTAAGCAACAAAAAGTTAAATTTTTTGTTGTAAATGGAATTTTTTTATATTGTTATTTCTATAGTTGGTATCAAAATTGTATGGCTATTTGTGGGGTTAAAGAGAATTATGAAAATTCAATTTTTATTTTATTATAATATTGTAAACGTTTTAAATGTTTTTGCTTGAGTTTTTTTTATAAATATGTAATGGTTTGAGGCGTTAAACGTATTTTGCTATTGTTGTTGACTTTACCGTTAGATAGATTGTAAACTGTTTTTGAAAGGGATAACCAGGAAATAAAAGTTATATTATTAAGAGCCTTACAAATGAAACCGTGTAGAAAAGATTTGTAATATTTTAAAGATATTTAAGTTTAAATTATTAAATGTACACAGAAAAAATATGCATACATTTTATTCTTAACAATCGTTTGCTTAAATTTAATTTCGATTTTTATAAATATTTTTACTTGGTTTTATAACGAATTTGTTTGATTTTCACACAGAAGGAAATTATTTTCTAACGAACATTTTATTGAAACAAATATAATTTTCAGTAAAAATTTTTACTGATTCAATATATGTTACTAAAATGTGAAATAAAATTGTTATAGGTATATAAGTAATTTTCTTTACAAATTTTATTTTTATATAATTAGTGAAATATTTGTTAAAATTTAATTTATATTTTTTAACAAAATTTTTATAGATTTAATAAGAAATTTTGTGTATTATTATTGTTAAAGTGCAATAAATAATTTATCTGTTTCAGATAAAATATTTGCTTGAATTTCAGTTCAAATGCAAATAATTTGCGTTATTGTTTCAGTAAAATAATTGTTTGGAAATGTTGCGAATATTTATTATTGCTTTTCGTAAATAGTATATTATTTTAATAAAAAAAATTAAAAATTTTTTCAATAAAGAATTTACGAATTTGAGTACTTGCCCAGGAAAAACTTACATTGAAAAGTAATGAGTTAAAAAGCTAATAAAACCTCTTTGCACTACTTCTTTATTAGCAATTTGAGTCATTATTTTAACACGGTGATGTCATTGGAGGCAAGTACTTCTACGCTCGCTTACAAATAGGCAGTTAAAGAAGTACTTGCAATTTGTCTTACAAAACAGTTGTTGAGTAAGTTGTTTTATTTTTAATAATAAAAAGAGCCAGCTAGAATACGAACCAGGGACTTCGGTTTGTCGGTAAAATGTTCTACTCACTGCACCAATGCTTAGCTATTTTATTGCGCGTCAAATAATGGTTTTCACATACAAAACTAATTTTGTTTTCTTTTTTGTGAAACACAATTTCTAACACGCAATTGAATAAAATGTGCCAACAAAATTACAAAGCCGAAAATAAAGTACTTCTATATCAGATTAGAAGAAAGTCATTACTAGAGTACTTCTAAGTAATGCTGACGGGAAGTAGTAGTCATTGAAAAGTAAGTGGTTAGGGAAGTACTACCCATTACCGAGTTTTTGCTGGGTGATTTTACGAATTTTTTAATAGGTCCTATTTTAATAAACAAAACTTGGCTTTATGAATTTTTTGTTTGATTTTGAACTTTATTTTTTTTCTGTGTAATTACATATATAATGTATATGCTAAAAAAACAAAGAATAAATTCCAATTGAAATACATTTTAATCATAACTACTCCATACTTCTGTATATAGAAAAAAACTACTTTCTAATTATAAGCAAAGTATGACTTCTGACTTCTATTGTAGTCTCTTAAAAATAATCGGAGTTATTTTTAATAATTTTTTACATGTGTTCTGTCTTCTGTTTTCTCATTGTGTATCTTATATGAAATTAATATAAAGAATTTTTATTATTGAAAAATAAAACTGTAGAAAAAATTCCTCAAACCCTAGATAATACATATACAACCATACAAAGTACGTATGTCTGTATATTGATAACAAATATTTAAATTTATAATTGTTTAAATAAATTTACAAAAGAAAAATTGTTCTAATACATCATACTTAGAAACTAACAAGAAAAAAAAAAAGAATACAAACGAAAAAAATTATTAATTGAATTTCCGCTTATATCCGGTATAATATTTTATTTTGCAAAAAATATTAAATGAAAAATTGCAAGACACACTCCAAAAATACTCCGTTATAGACACAGACAAACAGCGCAAAAAAACATGCACTGTTATAAATGGATGATAAGTAGAGTGTGCAAAAAATGAAGGAGGAATAGAGAAAAAATCACATTATCAGCAAATATGTTGCGACGTTGATGAATGTATTAAAACGGAAGTAAAGCTAAAAGTAACAAAGTAACAGTTAGTTAAACACACATCCTGATACTCACTCATACTTAAGGAAACCACTGCTATTATATATTGAATCGAGTTAAAACAAAATATTAAAAAGATATATATAAAATCAATAAACGCATATAGCAATATATTAATTTTTAAAACTATAATTTAATGGATAATATATTTTATTAAATATTTTATAAAATATTTCAAATTATATTAATAATTTCCGATTAATTATTACATCGAAATATTCAATCAAGACCCATTAAAGTATATACATAAATATATTCTGGATCGTTATTAAATTCTAAGACCATCTAGTCATTTCCGTTCGTCTGCATTTATAACAACATAACATACAATGGTTATATTACATATATCAACATAATATATAATGGTTATTTGAAAGTTTAAATGGTTGTAAGTAACATAATATGTTTTCATTGTTACCATTATTTAGTTATTAAAAAATAATTATTTTTCAGTGAATCATACTCAAATTTATAATTGCCATGAACATTAAAAATGATTACAGTAACTACAATATTGTTCAAATAGAATTAAAATAACAATTATAAATTTTTGATAACAATATATTGTTACAGTGAACATAGTTTAGTTATAGTAACCATGTCGAACCATGTTTTTTCTCTGCGTGTGTTGAAATCCAAATATAGTGCAAAAGTAAGCAGCTAGAAAGTTAAAATTGTTTTTTTGATTCATTTTCAATATTGGTCCACGATTTGGCCTAGTTCCCAAATTCCGTTCTACCAAATTTGATATCTTTCATGAATATTTAAATTAATTAATTACAAACTGTAATATTTACTAGTTTGTTTTTTCTTTTTTTTTTAATTTTAAAAATTTTACTTGAAACATATGTATAAGCAATATGAATATAAAAATAACATGTTCTGTTAATGTTAACAAGCAAATCTGTTAGTAATTTTATACTGATTATGTGCTATAAAACACAAGTTAGAGAAATATATTTTATAACATACTATAGGATTTTTTAGCAGACAAAAATATTTTCATACGATGACAGCGAAATGAAATATTTTTTGACTTATAAAGTCTATTATATATTGTTTACTCAATAAAAACGCAAAAAAGTTTACATCAAAATATACCGCTATACAATTTACTACCCGGCAAAAACTTGGTATTACTTTATAATATTCTAAAAATGATACATAATCATACACATATTAAAACTTTTACACACACGAGTCACTGGTTTTATTCTATAAAAAGTAGATAACTTGGTGGTGAGTACTTGCCTCCAATACCATTGGCGTGTTAAAACAATGGTGGTTAATACTGCCATATAAGTAGACTGCTTATGCTGCTTAAATTTGAGCTTTCCGATCATGGCATTACATCGAATGATGGTATTACATAGAAATGCTGTTTTTATCATATACGCAAGTTTAAAGTTCTACGTAGTCGGCTTTCTCAATCGCATATAATGCTTAAACATACATGTCAATCTGATACAAATTCTATAAGAATCATTTGTTTTTATTGTTCGTTACAATTCCTGTTTTATCATCGGCTCTGAATGGTAATTGGTTCAAACTACATTTAATCCTCATCCCATTCCAGTAAAAGATGGTTCTATTAGATTAATTGTTATCTATGTTTATTTTTATGATAAAGAATAAATTAATCTTTAGATAATATATTTTAAAAATACCTTTTGAACTATTTGTTCACGAATTTTTTTCTTATCAAAATATTATTTATGTAATGATTTTAATCCATTGAGTAAGTAACATTTTCTCTCAAACATTTCATACTCTTCTTACTTTAGTAAGAAAACACCAACTGACCTTTGACACTGTATATATCTTTAAGAGTTAATTTTTATATGCATGTTCCTGTTGGAATTGCATAAAGCTAAATAGGAAAAAAACAGAAAAAAAACAATGATAATAACAATGATACTTTTTGTTAAGGACAAATAAAATACACAATAACATTGAAAATACAATTATATAAAACTTAAAGAAAAAACTATATTAACATGAATTTAATGTGAAATACTACAACATGATACAGTTCTTAAGGGCGATAAGGGAAAAAAGTGTAAAAAATAAATTCGGGAAATATAAAGAACGAATAAAAACTCATGACCTATAACACTTAAAAAATCAACAATCCATAAATGAATTTTCATTCCATTTTATTCCTACAATAATAGAATATATAGTTATATAGACAGAGAGAAGTAGCAACACGACAGCATCTCGTCTTGGACCAAAAACATAAAACAGAACATGCGCTTTACAGCACTTTTTCACAAAAAAACAAAAAAACAATTGTTTCATTCCTTAGTCCTTGTTTACTAAAGAGCCAACATTTTAGTACTAAACTTCGTTTAATTTCAATAGAGTTCAGAGAGAGAAAGAGCGAAATTTGGTTACTTTAAAGCAAGTTGTTTATGATTGTGTAACATTGTATATTGGTCTGGTCATGGACTACAAAAGAGCAAAATCAGTTTGTTTGATAACGTAGAACGTAATATAGCTAACAAATATATTAACGCAAACTAACTTTTTACAAAAAATCGCAACAAAACTGTTCCAAAAAATAACAATAATAATTAAAAGCAACAAAAAAATAAAATCGGGCGTAGGCGTTTAATAAAATGGATTTTTAAAACAAAAATTAAATGGTTTAAAAAATTAATTCTTAAAAAAATAAATGCGATTTGTTCTAATCATATAAAGCGTTCATAATTAAATTAAAATTAATAGTAAAACAAAAACAACATTGGAAAATCGTTCTTAACCTAGTTTCTGTTGTTTGAAAATTTATGTGTGTGTGTCCACATGTGGCTTTAATGGTTTTGTGGTTTTTGCGGTCGTAGTAGTAACGGTCAATTTACGTACGATTCCTCCATTTATGATTTTTGTTCATTTTTCTGTATTTTATATTTTGTGTTTTTAACATGAGTGTAAAAGGTGCAAATAATTACAGTCATGATTATGTTTTCCATTAAAAAAATGCATTAAATAAAATTTTATTTTAAGCACCACCATAAAATAAAATTAACAACAAAAGTACAGCAGCAAACCGTCTTTATTACACTTACTGTGAACGTATTTTACGTTTTTGGTTTTGCTGTTAATGACATCAAATTTAATGTTTTTAAAATATTTAATAATAAAGACTTGTGTTAATTAATTATGGTGTCAAATTCAATTTGGGTGAGTAAATAATATAAAAATTTAAAGTAATTAATATACTGTTGGGTTATTTAAAAGGCAAAACCTTTAGAATACTATTTAAGTATATCAGCTGAAAACAAGTAAGACTGTTATATTCGACTACGCCGAATCTTATATACCCACCATCAAACTGTATGCAGTAAATCGAATGCTCCCTAATAGAGGTAATGTGCTTTAAATTAGTTTTCTGAAGGGGGCCTGATATGGGGGGAAGGGTCAATTATGAACTGATTCTCATAAAAATCGGTATTGGGATTTTTGTTTATAAAAAACTGGCTCATGTCGAATTTTAGCGCTATACTCGTACTTTCAAGCCGGTAGTCATTTTCTGAGGGAGGAAGGGTAAATTATGGATCGATCTTCATAAAATTGTGTAAATAGATTTTTGTTTGTAAGAAACTTACTTTTATCAAATTTTGAATTTTTAAGTCAGAAATGGGCATTAAAGTAATTTTTTTTTGGATAGGACCATATATGACAGACTTTGCTATTCTTAGAATTTAATAAGGACGCAGAATATATATACTTTTGTGGGTCTATGATCTAAATTTCGATGTGTTACAAACGGAATGTCAAAACCAATATACCTCCATATTTGATGGTGTGTAAAAAAAAAATATGAAAACTATTTGGTGTTGAAAACTATAAACCTGCTTTAGATAGAAAATAATGTATAAATTATTATTTTTAGAGTTACAACGATCTTAAAAGACAAACGGATCGAGTCTATATGATAATTAGAATATTTGAAATAAAGATGTGTGTTACATAAAATCCACAATTGAAAGTATTATGTGTCCCTTTATGCATGAACTTTTGCTATTGCCAACGAGTTTGAAGTCCAAGAATCGAAGCCTAGGCCATAAAAAATGGCAAATATGGTCAAAAATCGTAATTTTGATGATATTATATGAAAAGATGGTACAAATGCCCTAAAATTGTGGAGCAAATAATCCATAATTATATCGATTCGGTTGATAAGGAGTGAGATCGAAAAATTCTTAACATACATATATGTTTATAAAAAAGAAACCACTAAACTTACAGCTTTATTTTTTTTTATTTGATTCAAATTATTATTACAATTTACAAAAAAAAAATATTTTAAAATCGTTTAAAATCTACCACACTTTTGGACACCTTTTTTGTACTCTTCAATTCTCTTTTAACAAGAGCCCAATATCTCTCCACTGGCCTTAGCTCCGGGCAGTTTGGAGGATTTGCCTCTCTTGGTACAAATACCACATTATTGTTCTTGTACCACTCAAGGGCTTGTTTACCATAGTGACAGGATGCCAAGTCAGGCCAAAAATAAGTGGACACATTATGAAGTCTTATGAATGGAAGCAGCCTTTTTTGTAATCATTCCTTGATGTAAATTTCGGTATTTATAGAGCCCGTTGTAACAAATGATTGGCTTCTTTTGCCGCAACTGCATATTGCCTGCCATACCAAGAACTTTCTGGGAAATTTTGTCTGCTTTTGGGTCCTAAACTTTTCTTCAACATTCCCTCGAGCATCAGCAACATAAAACTTTTGACCTGGAAGTTGCGAAAAATCTGCCAGAACATACGCTTCGTCATCCATTATGCAGCAAGAATATTTTTTTATAAAACTTGACTTCAATTTCCGTGCTATGTTTTTGGCCTCTAAATTTTTAGCAGCGTTCCTGTCAGGAACTTTTTGAGCCTTGTATGTTTTTAAACCTGCATTAGCTTTAACTTTTCGTACCAAATAGTCCGAGCACTGAGCTAACCGAGCTGCTTTCCTACCGGATGTGTTGGGAGCTCTTTTGAAAATGCGTTCTTTTTTTTTGGCTTTAGAAACATCATGTGGACCATTCCTTCTACCTGAACCAGGTTTTCTATCAACTGACAAGTTCTCCAGGTACTGTTTAATAACATTGGAAACAGTTTGACGGCAGACCTTTGTATGCTTGGCCAACTTTTTGTAAGACCAAGTTGGGTTTAGTTGAAAATATTTAATAATTTCAGTACGCACTTTTTTCTGGTCACTCATTTTAATCAGATTAACAAAAAAATTAATATAATTGACATTACACATAATAACTGACATGTTTTTCAAAGGTAACTTGATCAAAAAAAAAAAAAAAAATCAAATAATACTTTGGTTGAAAAATGTAATGAAAAACGTCGATCTCACTCCTTAGTTACCCCTTAAAACAATTTTTGCAAAAAAACCATTCGATTCTGAGTTTTGTGTTTCGTATAATATAGTCAAATATAAAATACAGAAAAAATTCGAATACTTTTGTGAGGTAATTTTATGGGCTTTTTTTAAATAAAGCTAAATTAATTTAAGGAAATGTGAAATGTCAAAGCTAAGGACTGTCTAGTCTAAATTCGAATACTTATGAGAGGCACTGTACATATGTATATAAATTATTATTAAAATTGTGGCCTATACATAAACTTTTCAAGGACAATAGAGGAGTCCAAAATTGTCTAAGGTCTTATTTTCTTTATTATGTCTAACTGTAAATAGTTTTCAAATATGAAAATAAAATCTGAATAAATCTATCAAACGGGTAAAATCGCCCCTTTGTAAATTAGATAGTGGATACTAAAAAACAAACTTAAAATTTTTGCTGCCTCTTCATAATATAAATATAGTGACGATAGACTTTCTCGTAAGACAAACACATCTTAAAATAGTGGCCAGGGGTAATCCTTTGAGGTAGATTAAATATGTAGTTAGGGATTGTCCGACCGAACTACTGAAAAATTCTTAATTAATTTATTACCACATTTTCCTGCAAAACAAAGACATAACCAGAATGAAACGTGATTCACAGCAGATTAGTTTCTGTCAGTCGCAATGCGGGTCCTATTTGAAAAGCAATTTTGTCGTTTTTCTTTCGACAGTTTTGCACCTTACTTGCATAAGTGGTGATCATTGAAATTGACAGTAACAGTCATAGATAATGAGTAACTTTAATACCTAAATGTATTTTTGGTTCATGTACTGTTTAATTTATTACAAAAACTTAAAATACCTTAAATTGTTACTTAAAAAAACATAGTTGTGTCTGATTTTTTATTCTAGATAAAATACATTTTAATAATTTAATTTGATTTAAAATGCTTTTGTTAAAAGTACAAATATTCTAAAAAAACTGAATTAATTTATTATTTTTTGTATAGATAATAACCTATCCAATAAGAACATGATGCGTAAACATAAAAAAAATAATTTTTTTTTATAAATAGCTTTAGGTTATTGTTTTTGTAGATTTTTTAATGTTTTTTTAGTTGATTAAATTTCAAAACAAAGCTATATACATATTAAATATTTATGATATACATTCATATTTCGTTGAAAATATTTATAATAAAAAGCAATTAATGTTTTTTTAATTTAAAACTATGTATACATATGAAAGACCTGTAAAGAAAATAATATTAAATTTGAATAATTTACTAATATAAAGCTTTATAATGTATTAAATTTTTACATAAATAACAATCGATAAATTTTTATTATTAATTTCAGTTTATTACTTTGATTTTTAATAAATTTTTTATAAAATCTGTCAAATTATTGCACAAGTAATCGATAAAATTAATTGTTATTTTGTCTATGCCTGAGTAATAAGTTAATCAACATTTAATCTGATATTAATTTCAATACTGTGCTGTACTCCCATTTTTGAGCCAGAAATAAGCGTCACAGTAGTTTTGTGAAGGGGAAATTTTATGGGGGTAGGGTCAATTATGGTTAGTAGATTTTGGTTCATTCAAGACTTCTTTATATTAAATTTCATTTTCATATTTTCCAAAGAGCTGTTTATGTAGAATTTCTTCTGGTATTTTAAAACTGTCTAGCTCCTCCCGTATGGTCCCCATCATATTTACTTATTGGGTCTGTGGGCCAATATTTTGAGGTGCTACGACGGAAAGACAAAATCAAGTTTTTCTTGATGGTAACGTGAAATCATGAGAAAATACCGAATTTTGAGTTAAATCATTATATAAGTGAATGAGCTACATAAACTTAGATATTTGTTATATACCGTAACAGCATTTTTTAGCTTAATTATACAATTTAAGCCAAAATTTGTTAAACGACCCAATTTAATATTAAAATAAGGCAAATAAAAACAAATAAGCGAAAAAAACAAATTAGCATATGAAAAGTGCGTGTTTTGTTATGGGGCGTGTGAAAGAATACGGAAAAATCTTTATTAACGGCACCTTTGATGAATTTAACAACGAAAAAAGTTATTATCGAAAAGAAATGTTAAACCGTTATGTGTTAAAACTCAACAGACACTCACGCATATATACATATATATTTATTTATGAAAATTTCGTTCATTGACGCGTGAGTTGTTAAAGTGATTTTACCGTTTCTCGTTACTGCACGTCATGGAAACTCACACAGGATTTTTTTTTCATTTTGATGGTTGCCAATTTGTTGGGTGCGGATACGTATGGAAATATTATTCTAAGTGTTGAAATCCCCTCAAGTGTGTTAATTACATAGAACCGTGGCAGCTGAAGACATGCCTCGTTTGGTTTTTTTCTATTTTCAATTTTCTTTAAAAATAAGGTGTTTGTTTACATTAAACGAAAAGTTTAACTAGTGTTTTTCTTAAAAAGGCAAAAAATAGAATTAAATACTTATTTTTTCGTCATAGGAAATTAAGCTAAGAAGAAAAATTGTTGGGTTAGAAAAAATGGTTAATGAGTAGAAAATTAAGGTCGAAAAGTTCAAAATAGAATAAGAAAATGTTAAAGAAATTTAAGTGTGAAAATTTTAATTAATGAACACAAAAGAAAGCACATCTTATCTAAAGAATTGGTTGAACCCCAAAGTAATTGGTTAAGAAATAAATGATAAAACTCTTTTAAAACTTACAATGCAATCAAATTATTTATGGTGGGTAAATTCTCATAACTACAGAAAATGTATCTTGTGTTTAATATATCTAAAAGTATATACATTTAATGATGTTGTTAAAGTTTATTTTAAAGCAGTTAAAAAATTGCATTTAGAAAACCTCTTATATTAATAATTATCCTAAAATATACATTATATATATATAATATATATATATATATATATATATAATATATATATATATATATATAGTATATATATATATATATATATATATATTATATATATATATATATATATATAATATATAATATATATATAATATATATATATAATATATTTTTTTTTTTTTTTTTTTTTTTTAATTTTATCCCCCATAGGATATTTTGAAGTTATCATTTGTACATCTTTACTAGTATTTTTTTCATTTGTTCGTTTTTATTTAATTAAAATGAAGTTTTCATTAAACTACATTCATACACATGCTTATAGCCCAAGGTAAATATTTGCATTTTCTGTCTGTGCAACACTTACGTATGTAAAACTAACCAAAATGTTGCTGCACGCGACGGTTTTTTTCTTAAAATAGCAAAACCAGAAAAAAGGGACATTAATGATTACGAATCTGTGTATATGGCAAAATCCTAAAAAAAATTACAACACTTTAACTGATTTTTTAATACACCAATATATGATAAAAAATCGAGCAATGGATCACACATATTTTTTTTTAGAAATCCTTGTTAAAAATCGTTAATAACGTATAAAAATAAAATCACGATGAAATTCTAGCTGTTTTAATTTTTTACATGGAAGTTTGTTAATTTCCTAGGGAAAAAATTCTGATTTTATTCATACTCTTAATATAAAGATTTTTTGGTATTTGACTGTATGTGCGCATTAAAATGCTCTACAATGTAAAATCTACGAAACCCTCAACATTGTTTACACACATACATACATTAACAATATTGTGCTACATACATAAAACACATGCTTAATTAAAGTGTAATGGGAGTCATTATACAGAAGAGAAAAAGCAACAATATTTTAAGTAAAAAATATTTATCTTTGCATGTAGTAAAGAGAGAGGGGGAGAAAATTGCCAAAAAAAAAACAGGATGCACTATAGTATTTGATAAAAATACAATGTACTTGCAGTATATCTGCAAATGTATTTTTATATATGTATGTTAATGTGTATGTTATAACTTTTGAAATGGATGACAGACGGAGCACGGAGCGTAAAAAAAGTTTTAAATTAAATTGTAGTAACGAATAGGTAAAGTTACAATTATATTTATTACACATGCATTCACTCGCACACATACGCAATATTCACATAGAAAGCAAACCCAAACGGAAAACGAATTCCTCTATCATCAACACAACATACTCACACTATACGTTAGTGTGTTTGTATGCGGCTGGCAAAAGTGAAATGCATCCAAGATAAAATTGGGTTAAGTTTTAAGGATAAAATTTTAATTTTTTCTTTCGCTTATAACATAGTTTCAGGGTATAGTATTACGACGATTACAAGTAGCGAAAGTGGAGATACAAGTAAAAGTGATGATAGTGAAATTTGTATTTATTTATATGGAAAAACAATTTGTGTATGAATCAGCAGCACTAAGAAATGGATTTAATGGGAATTTGTAATTAATTAAATGTTCAGTTGCTTGCAAGAATGTCAAATAATACTTGAGATATTAAGTATTCTTAAAAGAAGATACCGAAAT
The DNA here is from genome assembly GCF_022045245.1 of Lucilia cuprina. Classification (NCBI taxonomy): domain Eukaryota; kingdom Metazoa; phylum Arthropoda; class Insecta; order Diptera; family Calliphoridae; genus Lucilia; species Lucilia cuprina. Next base: position 71,004,623 of record NC_060950.1, on the reverse strand, counting down.
TAAATTTTTACAAAGCAACAAAACGATTAAATTTCGCTGTAGTAATTGTGTGCCACTTCATTTGGAGCTCTAGGAAAGATATCATAAATTAAAGATAAATAAATATAAATTATAAATCGTTGATTCAAAAGTTTGATATAATGCATATGCGTTGAGGTTTGTAAGGTACACAAATATTAATTCCGCAATCGACTTAAAAGAGATAAAACAGGTCAACGAAGTGAGGTTTTGATAAAACTATTAAAATCAATTTGTCTCGATTTTATATACTTTAAGGTGTTCATCAGAATCATATATCTGGTTTCCTTTAACAACTACAATTTTTCTCGAAAAACTAAATTGAATATTTATTATAATTATTTACGTTTAAAGGTTAATTGCGATTTTTCGATATTATTATAAATTCGATCCTTCATTACATATTTTTTTCTAAGTTTTATTGAAATAGGTTAATTCCGAAAATTAATTTCTTATTTAAAGTGTAAAAAATTATATAAACAGGAATGAAAGTTGACATAAACACCTTATATAGGAATTGAAATATTTCTTCAGAATTTTATGAGCTCGTACTGACCAAATCCATATAATCGATGTTTTTGGGAAAATAACTTTTATAAAAAGTATATTATAGTCCATTTATATATCGACTTTTTAAATTTTGTTGTTATATATATTATAAAACAACAATGCCTTGAAACTAAGTTTAATTTTATTAAATTATTCTCCTAGAAACTTCCATTAAAGATTAGTTATTTTTAATAAATTTTTCTGTTAGCTAAAATTAATTTTTTTCTAACCGCCTCTGTTTTTTGCTGTTGAATTTTGATATTAAACCACTTGACAGTCTTAGTTTCGAATTTCCTGTTATTGTATGTACAAAATTGTAGTTGTTTTTGTTGTTGCTGTTTTTGTTGTTATTGTGGGTGTTGACAGCTTTTCTTTTTTTTTCTTGTTGCCTAAATTCTTTAGCACAGCAAAATTTGTTTTTTTTTTCTTTTGTAGCTTTTGTTAAATTTGATTGCTTAGCTTGTTGACATTATGCTGCTTGAGACGTTTTTTCTTAGTTGTTGTAAATGCTTCAGTTAAGTTTTTTTCATTCAAAAAGATGAAACCAAAAAGGAGACGGTAAAAAACTTCTTGTGTCATTTTTTGTCATTTCATCGTTCAACAAAAACACATTTTTTGTCCGATGTTTTTTGGGCACAACTTTTTGCACATTTTATTTGAATACAAATACATACACATGTGTATTAGAATGCGTGTAAAAAACCTTAAATGCGGTAGATTTTTTATTCATAATGTTTTCTTTATAACATAAAATTAACAGTAGAACCCTGTTATAATAGATTATTGTTTATTGACTATTGATGTTATTATTTTCCATTTCTACAATTTTGAAAAATATGTAAACTGATATAAATCCTTAAATTTAATCATTTCTATATTTTGTATACGTTTTCATAACATACATACATTTAAGTAAAACTAACAATGACGAACATATTCGTTCTTTAATATTAGCCCACTTACCATTTCAATGAGATATTATCTTAAAAATATTTATCAAATTCTTAATACATATTTATATAAAAAATATCATAAACATCTGTTATCTGAAGATTTTATTTCCACTTACTAGGCAATATACAGCACTCAACAATAACAAAAACAGACAGTATGGAGAAAAAATGCAAATCTACTTTAGATTTTTATCATATTTTGTTAAGCAAATTTTAACATACCATTGCAATATAGAAAGCCACAAAACACAAAATATATATCACAGTTATAGTACGAGTATAAATAAACAAAATATGAAAAAGATTTAAGAAAAAAATTATTTGTATAAAAAGGAATTTGTTTACTTATTTTCATACTTTTACCACAACTACATGTACATAATTTTTTTTAATAAAAATTTATGTAAAAAAAATCTATTCAAGAAAAACATTGAAGAGACTAGTAAAACTGGATATAGAAAAAAATTGTCTGCGTAGAAAGTTTTATAAGAAAACTGAAAAACCTTAGAACTATAAATATAAAAAAGTAACAAAATAGACAGCTGCAATAATAACAACATAAAAAGGAAACAAAAACTTAAGTAGGGAAATTTAAACATTTAAATAAATCGTTATCTGGCAGTAAAAAAAACTGAAAGAGATGAAAACATTTATTGCTTATAAATAAAGAATTAATAGTAGAGTTTATTTGCAACTACAAGTAAATTTAATTGCCCTAAAGGAACTGATTTAAGCTTCTCAGTACCGATTATTATTATGAAACCAATTTATGTAATTTAATGTTTTTTGTACAAACAGTATACTTTTGGATGTATTTTATTCTTGTAGATTAGATTTTTTCTAAGATTATTGGGTTCATAATATTTGTCGTTATAAAAGTTTAGCTTGCCCAAAATATAAGGTCTTTTGCACTTTGCAGTAATTGACATAGAATTTCCCCTTTTTGTAAAAAAGTAGAGTATGATATAGTCGTATATGTCTAACTAAACTTTCCTCTTTTGAAAAATCCGGCTTATTTGAATGAAACATATTTATTTAAAGTGATACTTCTAACAGATATATAGTTTAAGGAGTAAAATGACTATATCTAAATCTTTTTTTTAATTTTATCTAAATTTGAAAAAGAACCAAATTAGAATAGTACTCTGAGTGCTAGTTCGCGTCTGTGGGTTCGTTTTTCTACTCTTGTCTCCTTTACTACAATCAGTATGGTGATCGTTAACCTGCTCGGTAAATTAAATAAGAATATAGTCTGTAATTGTGTTATAATAGATAAATAAAAAAGAATTATACTTTAAAATATTTTATAGCTTAAAGTAAGAAATAAAATTTTTCTATAAGTGTTTTTATAGGCACGAGCATAGTTTATGCGCTTCCTTTCCTTCCTGTTAAATCTCTATTAAGTATAAAAAATATTCAATTTATTTTCTTGTCGCCTAAAAAAATGTTAATGAATTTTTCCTTTTTTCGTGTTCTTTCACTAAAGTTTATTAAAAGAACCTTGTCACCTTTTGTTATTTTTTGTGTGTGATTTTTTAGTAAAAAAATAATAATAAAAAGGAAAAAGATTTCATGTTAAGACACAAAATTTCATTGTCATTAACATTTTTTTAGCTAAAAGAAAAAGACGTTTTCAAGAGCTAACCAAAACAAAAATGTTTTTCATTACCCTACACTATTAGAAAGTAAAATGGGTTGATTAACTGATTTGTTATAGTTGTAATTGCAATTAAATAAAAATCTCAGGTATATTTTATTAAAATTTCATAAACAGACTTATAGATGTTGATTTTTAACCAAAAATTTTAGATATTAAATTAACATCTAAAAAGTTTAAAAAATTTCTATCTTGCCCTTTATTTGGTTAGAGGAAAAATGTTTGGAAAAAACAATAATAAGAAAAGACCCAGGTGACAGTTTCAGCACAAAATCTTATTGACATTGTTTCTTTTTTTTACCGAAGCTGCCAAGTTTTCATAAAAAAATATTTTCTTCCCTTTTTTATTTTACATGCTGTTGATGATGATGACTCTGTGGCAATTTTTTATTCTGTTAAGTGTGTTTTTTCTTATATACTTCATGAATATTGATTGATTGCTTACAAGTTTGCATAATAAAAACATGTAACAGAGAAAAAACGTATTCTTAACGAAATTGGTTGGCAAAGAAAAGGTGATGGAAATATTAATAGAAAAAAGGAAAACCAATACAAGGGTTATACAAAAGAAGGCTCAAACTCATTTACCAGCTGATACAGAAGCAGGGGGCAAATTAATTAAATGCTATAGAAAAAAGCAAAAAAAAAAAACTTAAGTAAAAATATAATAAAAGGAAACATCGACAATCCGCTTATTTAATTAGAGTGGTTGCAACAGCAAAAAAAAAAATGAGAAGTTAAACTTTTGATATACTTTTTTTGTTTACACATTAACGAAGTCATCCTTAAAAAAGAAGTAATGCGGATAATATTAATAAGGAAAAAATATGAAAGACTAAAATTTTTATAGTTTACTTTGATGTTGGGTACTTGTATTGTAAACTAAAGATGAACATTCAACTTAAGTATTCATGTGTTATTGTTACAACTCGAAAAGTCTATATACATTGTTTTGATGATATCATAAATATTTTGAATCTAGCGATGTTTCTTTGTGATCTGAAATGTTTTTTTTTAAAGGTATTTTTGAAAATTTTTAAAATTTTACACTTTCTTAACAAAATATGGATTATTATTTGAAAGATTTTGCGAAATATTTTAAATCGATGAAAAAACTTTTTATATAATTTTCACTAGTCCCAGTGTTATTTAGTGTGCTGATTCCGAATATGGAAATAAAAATGTCGTATCACCCATCAATTTTCCTCATTTTTATCTATTATTCATTTTATCTATTGACTTAATCCCAAATAAAAAAAATTCTGTAATTTTTCACATATTGCAAATAGTAGCAGAATGCATTTCCATATACTTAAAGTTATAGAAATGCATTCTGAAAAAATGCGATAAGATAACGTTAACTCCACAGCTCCGAAGGGAAAACAATTTTGACAAATGTTGGCATTAAATGGATAATTTTTAGCATTTTGATCATTTAGTGTCACAAAACACTCAAATGAGAAATATTAAAAAAATAACAAATTTTGGGAGATATTCTAATAAAGCCATGCCATTAAATTAAATATATTCATATTGTCTTATATATGAGTTTATATCCTCATTAGATAAAGTAAACCGAATTTGAGGTATAGTCACAAATGGGAAACCATTTATGGAAAACGGCAGTTTCTAAACACCAGTTTAAAACTTTTAGCAGTTTTCTTAAGCAAATTTAATAATTTTGAGAAATGAACAATCAGAAAGGGAATAAAATAGTAAAGAAATCCGCTAGATATCTCTCAAATATTAGCGATACCTAAGATTTAAAATTGTTTGTTAAAATTAAAAAAAACAGGCCTAATAGAACTTTTTTTAAAGTCAAAATAAGTACATGGAGTAATTTGGAGATCCATTAACCTTGGATTGATATAAATATAAAATCTATTAAAGCATCACATGCTCTCATATTTATGTTTTAATAAATATTTTTACTAAATACATATGTTTTTGTTATGCATTCGCAATACAATATGCACAAATATATTTTATTTTATTATTTTGCTCATAATTATGTTTTCTTTTTTAAAATATTTTTTTTCGTCATATTATAACTTGTTACATCAAGCATAGATGCATTTTAGAGTGTATTTTCTATTCAGTGTTTTCTTTTATGAAAGAAAACTAAAACTCAATATGAAAAGGATAAAAAAATGAGAAATAAACTAGAAATTGTATCTAACTATACTACACATACTTTTCGGTTAAATAAATCTGGGTTAACGAAGATGATACTTGAAAGTAGGTTTTACACATAAATGTACAAATACGTTTATCATCTATTCATTGTACATCTAAACAAATTTGTGTGTGTAGTATTCGTAAATGTGAAAAATAAACTAAAAGATTTTCCTATACAAATCTAGAAATATTCTTAAAATGTTAGTGCATATATACAAACATATCTCAAGTTAGCCAAAATTGTATTTTTTCTATTAATAGTTCCTTGGTAAAAATTACCGTTAAAAATTTATTTTTGAATATTTTCTAAATGGTTATATTCATAATTTTCAACTGATTTTTTTCCAATCTCATAAAATTTAAATACTGTTGTTTTTTTTATTATCATCTAAAAACACACATTGAAAGGGACTTTAAATTCCATAGTTAAGGAGTATCAAATAATTGTACACATATGATTGCACAAAATTAAGCTATTTTAGGGTAAAAGAACAAAATTCTAATAAAATAAAGCACTCAAACCTACGCACTGCCCACACACTGTCCACATACTAATAGACGTAAACGCAAAAAGGATAAAGTTGTGACAATTTTTGTGGGTGTAGAGAAGAGCAATAAAAGGATAAACAACAATCATTAACATTTGAAAGGTTATGGTAGAAGAAAACAAATAGTATCAAGGGTTTCGGAAAAATAAATATTACGAAATCAAAAAAGAAACATTTAAATAGAAAACATTTTACAGAATATACATATTTATTTATATTGAAAATTGTGAAAAGATATTTTGAATTGTAAAGCAAATAAATTTCTTCGAAATTTTATATTAATTTAATAAAAAAAAAATAAAAAAGTAGGGAGATAAATTTGTTTCTTTTGTCTATTTTTAATAAAAGTTTTTTTATTTGCTACGTTGTCTACTGTAATTTACAGATTTGGACTTAACTTAAGATTTCATTATTGTATTTTATCAACGACCAAATGGTGTTAAAAAATATGAGTTTTTTTTCTGTGTTCATCAAATTGAATTGAATTGGCCAATTGTATTGAGATCATATACCCTCCATATCTTTTATGTCGGACGAATGGTTGAATAAATGTTTGGAAAAAGTACTACAGCTTCGACAGTAGCGAATACAATGTTGACGACCATCATTGAATTTATTGCAATTGTGACTTAAACCACTTTATCCACAGTCAACAGCTTGACCAATAAACCAATATACTTATATTGAATTCCTTTATGCTTCTACAGACACACATACAAAAGCAAAACAATATCCTTATAGAAAAAATGGAAATAAAAAAGAAATCCAAAAATATGGTAACAATATGATACTACATCAGGCAAAGTTGAAAAAAATATGTGTATTTTATGGAATACATGAATTTCAATTCCAAAAAAAAAAAAATAGTCCGAATGATACTATACGCTCATCCTTACACACGAATATAGAAATACATTCAACCAGGGATCAATATACTCGTTTCGTTATAACTTTGTTTTGAGTCTACTAGTTGTATTACTGCCATTATGTGACACTCCACCCAATACCATCAACAAGGACACCATTCTCATTTTGGTGTCATTGTTATCGTCAAGCTTTAGTTGACAATAAGCTTATGTATTATAAAATGAAAATGAAATGAATTGAACGAAAAAGAGGAAAAATTGAATTTTAAGTCCGCTATCTTTTCAATAATACAAGCACAGTGTTTTACACATACAAACATACACATAAATAATTTAAACTAATACACTAAAAGGACATACATAAATACATGTTGAAACATTCAGTCATTCATATAATTCATATATTAAATTTACTAAAGAGCTCTTGAGAAGATTTAACAGGGAAGTATCAGGGTTACTTATGGCCTTTTGTTTTAAAATTAAATGTAATACTTATACAGTTTATAATGGATGGTATTTTTTCGCTTTTAAAAGTAGTATAATATATGGAGGCGTATGATTAATATTATTTCATTAAAAATTTTAGAGCCTATTCCTCTAAATACGAGCGAATATGTATTTTGTAATTTTATATTGAAAACAACAAATAAATTCGAAAAATTGTTATTGTTTTAAATATAAAATCAGAAAGAAATGTTCGTTCGCATTTAGAGGAATATTCAGTTAGTATGAAAAATTTTTTAAAAATATATTTAATTATTGTAATGTAATGGTACTCAAGTGAAATTTGTTACTAAAAATTGTGTATTTCAGGGCCCTTTACCGATTTGATTATTTTATTAATCCATTGATCAATAGAATGCTTATGAAAATGTTTATTACTGTTGAAAAAGGGTTGTCGTTACTATTATAAAGGGTCAACATTTACATTGTTAAAATATAATATTTTATATAAATATGAAACAGCAGCTGCAAAATGTTGATAAACTTTAAACTTAAATTATTGGATTTCTTCGCCAGAAAAAAAAGCAAATTTAATAAAAATTATAAGCAGTATGGTTTGATGTACTCATTTACAAACTTTTGACTTGTAATTATTATAGTTTGTGATTTTCCTTAAATTATATTAATAATTTTGTTTCTATATTTTTTTTAGCTAGTTCTACTTGAAAATTGTAATCCCACCCCATATTATATTACAGTTCGAAATTTATTCCCTTATATGTTGTTATCATTTCGCCTTGTTTCTTCTGTTTGTTTTCGTCTCCTTCTGGCTTCTTAAGTACCTCTTATTTTGGTATAATTTTATTATAAGTAGTTGTATTCAAACATAAATTTCCATTTTTCTTCTGTCTTATTAGAAGATTATCTCAATTTGTTGGTGTTTTTGTTTGAGTTTGTTGCTTTAAGTTTGGAAAAGAAGTGTCCATTTTATCCCCCTTGGAATGTCTGTATAAATTTATCATCAATTAGTTGACCATTTTGTTAGCTAGACGAAGAAAGAGATTTCCCATGAACTTACTCATACCGAAAGTTGTGCTTAAGTATGAGTGTGTTTGTTGTCAGACGATTTTCGCACAGCAGGCTGCTAATGTTTTCTCAATGGTTGTTTCTATTTCTTTTTGTAATTTAAGATAATTTATTTTATTGGTCAGGTTAAGGTTAAACAAAATGATTTTTATATTGATTAACTATGATTTATAAATTTTTTTTATTTTTAATTGTTTTCTTTTTATTTTTTGCGAATAAAAACTTTAATTATCATTTGTATTTTACTTTTATTTATCTTTTATAAAATTTTTACTCAGTTGAAGCATAATTCTTTTAAAACACTAAATAACTTACAGTTTAAGCTTATTTATGTTACAAATTTGTATCCCCTTTTTGCCAACTTGGAAGAAGATTTGCTAAATTTTATTTTGTTGCAATGCTTTTAAAGCAAGCTGACGTATTGTATGAAAACTATATCATTTATTTTTTTGTGAAGCAGCTACAGCACTAACTATTTTTTTTGTTTATATACAAACAAATTAAATAAAGACAGTAGAAGACATAAAAGGATGGACAAAAGTCAAACAGCAGAAAAATACAAAATTCTTAAGAAACTAGAAAGAAAAAAAGGAAAAAAAAATATAAAAAAAGAGAAAACAATTTTATTTGACTTTTAAACATTGGAGTTGTGTAAACAACAAGTTAGAAAGGATTGTATAATCAAAGAATTATTTAAAGGAAATACTGAAGGACTTCATGCTAATATAAAGTGATAAGAGGCTACAAATAATAAATAATTAAGTTTCTTGGATACAAAGTTTGTGTTAAAGATCTGCCATAATATTAACTTTTTTATGAAAATGCTTGAACTTTTTAGCAGTAAACTATTCCACAATTAAATTTAAAATATGGACTTGAGGTTTTTCCCACTTTAAATGGCATTATATCCATTGTTAGTTTGAATGGAGGATGAACATCAAATTTAAATAAATATACCTAGGCTTCCGTCGGCCCTATAGGTGGGAATCGAACCCACGACCTGTTGTTTGATAGACTTTAATAATAACATCTAACTAACATAAATCCATTGTACTTTCATTTAATATTAAAAAAATTACTAAATGACATGCTTTAAGACAAATTCATCAAAATCTAGATATTTAAAAATATACTTTTCTTAGAAAGAAGTTAGTTAAAATTTCATGTTATTATGTTGTGATCTTTAAGGATTTCATTATCATTGCACTCTATTTTTCTGCGAGCAAGAGTATCAAAAAAAAGAAAAAAAATAAAGAATATTTTTCATGTCACTTTTCTTTTTTAAACAATAAATGACATCATTTGCCAAAACATATTTAAACTTATCTTTTTCATTTTTTATCCTTTTCTCTTGGGCTTTATTTCATCTTGTCTTTAAACGTGTAATTTTCTTTCATACTCCGGTAGAAAAAAGGATAACAAATAAGAAAACAAAAAATACAAACATAATGGTCGTTATATAGTCTTACAATTCTTAACCAGAGAATTTTGTTGTTATTTTCTACCTTGTTAAAAATGTTGTAATGTTTTTTTTTTTATCGAAAACATTTAACCTCAACAATATTGCGAAAAAAGTAAATGCACAACAAAATAATAATACTACACATACATACATATTTTGTATATAAAATTTATAATATATTTTATATTCAAGGATGTTTTTCTGCTCACTATTTATATTCTTTCTTTAACAAATATTATAAAGAGCTTAATGCCTTTCCTCTGCCGGCTTTAAGCTACTTTTTGACGTTGTCCACTTGTCATCTTAAGTCAGTTCATCATTCATTTTACTTTACTTTTTTGCTCGGTTTTACTGCAAAGAGTCAGTTTTTTTATTTTTAACGCACAATTTGATTGTCTTGTGAAAATAAAGAGTGGGTGGTGGTGACTTGGCCTTAGAAACTGTTTTTGCAGGTCTTGTTAAACAATATTTTAAATGACAAGATCTTTATCGACTTTTGTGTGTTTGTATCAAGTTTAACTGAAAATGTTTGAAAAATATGTCTTTTTATGTTTTTCTTAAAAGTATTCATTTAAGATGTTTATATAAAAAATAAACAAAGCCGACTATTGTCATTGAATGGGTAGGAGCAGTCATACAATATACTTTAATTCCACATTACGTAAAATTTAAATGCAAATAAAATATTTAATTAAAAAAAGTTCTGTTTATAATATTTTGCATGCATTTAAAAGCAATAAAAACTAGCTTATTTCATTTAAAATTTCACATAAATTGACAATGAAATTAGGAATATTAACGAGCACATAAAATCCATTACAACTTTTTATTTCTAAGATTTTTTCTACAACTCCATTAAATACCAAAGTTTTATCCATTAACTGAAAATTTTATACTAAGCTAATTTTCTAACAGTAATTTCATTCAATTTTATATTTTCTAAAACATTCTCTAATAGCACTTTTTTTGTTATTTTCCCGGATGTAATCAATTTCTGCAAGTCTTTAAAAAAATCTTAAAATGACCATACAATATACGTGTACGTACGTTATAATATACAAAAACTGGAGAAAAAGAATTTGAAGAAAAGAACTGTATAGAATTACAGTTCTAATTGTAATGTAGCCATTTAAGACTTCTTTCACTATTATAAACTCAAACATTTATAGCTACAAATATAATAAACGTTTGGTATAAGTATAGACAAAGCTACAAACAATAAATGTCTTTAAAAAATTCATTCGTTTATTTTTTTTCTACTGTTAGTATTATAGCATTTATTTGAAAAGTATAAAAAGTAACTACTGACAGGAGTACTTTAGCTTGAAAATGGACATGAATGTGTGATCGTGTGTGTATGTGTGCATAAGGATATGCAGCTAGTGATGGAAGAACTTTTACAAGTACTGCTATTTGCAACACAATTACAAAATTCTCTTTTTATATGGAAGTTGTAACTATAGTTTGTGGCCATGTGGTCATTACTTACTGCTGCAGCAGTTCATTTCTATTTGCTTTCATTGTTGAATTAAAGAACGAAATGTAGCTTGGTAATATAAAATTATATATGTATATAACTGCGAATCACTTGAATAAGGAATTTGAATTTACCAATTTATAAGGAACATACATTTTATTTTAAATATAATATTCGAGGATTATAAAATATTTAATCCTTTTCGTTACTATTAATTTTGTGCTAAATGTGAACGGATTTCTTTTTTCCTACTTTGCATTACTTAACAACTATTTGGTGTAAAATTAGCTATTCAATTACAAACATTATTAATTGCAATATAAGATATATTCCTTCAATGTTAATAAATGTATATTTCTTATTTAAGAGATTTGCAGTGTATATGTTAAACTGTGTTTTAAGCACAATAACATAGCGAAGTTCTATGACTTCGTTTATTTTTCAACACACATTCGATTATTTTGTTTTTAGGGATAAATATATATTAATATTATAATATAACGACATTTTTCAAAAATTTGGACTTTGCCTCGTACATTTTTAAAATTAGCACTAAAAGCACTAATATTGACTCAATGTGATCTTGAAAATGAATCACATTTAACATATAAAGAACAAAATTCGCATTTGCTTTTATTTTTTTCTCACTCGTTTTGTTTTACATTTGCCGTATATGCGTATGATGACTGACCATTTTAACTGACCATTTTAACATGGGCTTGTCCTACGAGGAAGTCAATCGTCACTCTACACCCTACAAAGAGACAGTAAAGAGACGATTGCCTCCGCTCTCGCTTACAAATGGGACAGTAAAGTGACGACGGTCTTCATTCTCGATTACAAAGAGTTTATTTGTGACAAAAGACCAAAAAAAAATACGAATTGAAGTCAGCCAGGTGGTAAGTTATAAATGGAACTAAAATTTAAAATTTTCAAGTGTCTACTCTCTAGAATACTATGGGACAATAATGTGACGATTGACCCGAAAGATATAAATTTGAGTCATCCAGATGGTGGCATATAAGTAGAAAGTAATAATCATTTCTTCAAAAGATGTGTAAAATAACTACTTTTAAAAGTACAACAAAAAATACTTTTAAGAGTATAATCTATAGGTTACTTGAGGATAGTAAAGAGACGACTGTCTCCGCTCCCGCTTACAAAGAGGACACTAAAGTTACGACTGTCATCATTCTCAATTACAAAGGGTACATTTGTGGCGAATAACCCAAAACATACGAATTACGATCATCCAGGTTGTTAACTATTAGTGGAAATTACACAAAATACATAACTCAATGAAGCCAACAGCATCCAAACATACAAAACAAAATACACACCGTAATAAAACCAAATACACATGTACATCTTTTTCCAATTCACAGTGTTGCTGATTTATCAAAGCAGGAAAAAAGTTTTTGATGAAATATCTGGGATCCTCTTAGAACTGATTTCAACAAACACACAGACGTACAGGCAGACAGGCGGACATAGCTTAATTAACTCCGTTACCTATAAGCATCCAGAATATGTATATATATATTATATATACTATATATGGGGTCGGAAAATTATATTATAAAAATTACAAACGGAATGACAAACTTACATTAGACGTCCATAATTGAGTAATGGTAACGATAACTTTCTCAATAATACTAGTACAGCGAAGAAACTCGACATTACTTTGTTTATTTCAAGCCAAATGATATGAAGATCGGTTCATAATTTATCCTATCCCCTTAAAATAATAGCAGTGTAGTGGTGAAAGTTATAATAAAGAATTTTTATAGCAACAAAAATCTACCTAAAGGCCCTATTCCGAAAACCACTCTCATTTCGAATAGTAAAATTCAGCATATATCAAATAAATGAGAAGCCCTTCCTAAATATATTTTAATTTTATAGTACAAAAATTGATAGAGGGTATAGAAGATATTGAATATTTTGCATTTGCTGTATGTACGTATGATTAATATTATATTTCTGCAATACTTATACTCATATAAATATGGCGAAAATTAATTATAGTTTTGTTGAATCAGTTATTTCATTTTTACTTTTAAAAAATTAATCTTATTACATAGTTAGTTTTGTAAAGAAAATAATTTTACGTTTTCCTGCTACACTAATACTTAAAATGCCATAAGTATTTTTCTTTATTTTTGCCAATTTGACTAAATATAAGATTTTGTATAAAAAGGTAAAAACTGATGAAACCACATTAAAATATGCCACAAGTTAAAGAACACACCTCAAAATAATTCTTTGTTGTACTTTATTTGTTGTACTGTATACAGGTAGAGCTGTGAGGAGACAATCTGACATTTAAACACATTTAAAGATGAACGTGTATATGTGTATAGATTTTTAACAAACACAGAGTTAAGTGGCTTATTAATAATGCCACAAAATTGTTTAAAAGTTAACAATAACTCTGTTGAATACAGCATGTATTTCTTTCATACTTTTATGTTTTCTTTTTTATTTATAGAGTGTGTTTGGGTGTGTTCAACAAAAGTTTGTGGTACGAATGGGGTGAATGGGAAAGTACATATTTCATAGTATTTGCATATACATGTAGTAAAGAACAAAGCCTGTTATAGGAGTAAGTATGAAAATTAAAGCCCTAAACAAGAAAAAGTTGCAAAAGATGACAGCTTAGACAACAAGTACATAGTTACAACAATAGCAACAAAGTTTAGCACAAAAGAGCAGGTTCACATAAAATATATAATAATAAAGGGGATCGAGTTTTACTGTTAATGTTTAATGTTCAAGTTCAGTCGTAATTCAGGTCTGAGTTGGGGAACAACTCTCGCGTCATCGCGATTATTTCTTAAACGCGTTCAGGCTTGTGTTTGTTGCCTGGCTTTCGACAGTTTTGCGTCTCGCTCGCACTGGTGTAATGTATTACTTCATATAACTGTTCAAAGTTATATGTTGTCTACATTAACCTCGTGCTTTCGTATTACCTCAAGTGAGGTTATGTTTTATTGGTGGAGACCATAGAATACTCAAACGTTTTTAACTGGTGGAGACCATAAAATACTCACGATATAACCTGGTGGAGACCATTTAAACTCAAATATATACTGGTGGAGACCATTAATACTTTTGATGAAATCAAGTCCGGATGCTCCAACTTCCTATATGAAGGTATAGGTCGGTTGGTGGGGTTTTCTCTGGACAAACGTGTGATAACCTGGCAATATGAGTGCTTGATGCACCGCCATCCTAATCAAAACCCAAAAAAAAAATGTTCAAGTTGACTGTATCACTTGGCGTCTTAATTTTGCTTTAAGTGTCCATATGAGTTATATACATATGTATGTTAATAATAATTGTGGATGGAAGATGGTATTTTTATAAACTATAACTTTCTCTTCATTGTATACTCACAAAACTTTAACAATGTATATTCAGAGTCATCTCTGAATATACATTGCTCTGTTTATTAACAAATATCAATTACGCCTCTGATTAGTTTCTTTATTGTATGCAGTGCGGTTTTCTACTTTCAACATTCGGAGTGGGTGTAACCGATTTTCTATATAGATATACAAAAATGCTAATGTTTCTATGTGTATTCAGCATACAACACCTGCTGCTGCTACTTCTTTACTCGAATAGCATAAACTAAACAATTCCAAAAACAGAAAAAAGTTTAAAAACATCACAAACATTTCACCACAGACTTTACTTTCGAACAATTCAAAGAGATGTCTGTCTTTACGTTAACAAAAAAAAACCATGAACAAAATTGTTCATAAAATGTTTATTTTGCACAAAAAATGTACAAACGACAGCGCAATATTCAAGTGGAAAATAGCAGGAAAATATTACAATCAATATGTTGCATGAACTTGTTGGAAAAATTATGAAATGTTTAAGCTTCAAAACTAATCTAGCAGCAGTCAATTTTTAAAAGCGTTAAAGTTATTTGTATTAATGTTTTCAGTGTTTCGAATTAGTAAGTAGTTGTTAGAATTTCAAATTTTGAAGTTAGGAAGTACATACTTGCAGGTATACAAATTTGTAACTTAAATATTATTTATTTGTGTAACATCTGCTTGACTGTTTTACCAAACATGGTTTTGAAACTTTTCATTATAGTTGATTGTTAAGTTTATAATTTGGAAGACAATTAAAACCCCTTCCCCATTTCTTCACGAAAACAAATTTAATTTTCAGAAAACCATGACGAAACCGTTTAACGAGAAAAGTTTATACAATTGTTCGATGTAGTAAAATAACCGCTGAAAACTCAAAAATTTTAAACTTAAAAGTAAATTTTAGATGTCCCATATCGTGTAATAATAAAACTTTCATAAGGAGGTCAAAGTTTAAATGACAAAATGTTATTTTAATTTTATATATATATTTAATCAATTTATTTAATATTTGCAAATATTGTTTTGCTTTAAGAATCTTTTTTTATTTTCAAGTTTATTATTCTAGTAAAATATTTTTATATTAAAAAATCATGTCTCTCTAAACAAGAGTTATTTTTTTCTAGTTATATTTTTATCTGTAAACAATTTTCTTTCCTTTAAAATTGAGTTCGTGTTCTTTTGCGTCTACAAGATTACAATAATAACAAAAGCTGGAGAGCTAAACAAAAAACCCAAGCAACCATAAAATTGCCATAGTTTTTCATGTGATTGTTGTTGTACGCGAAATATCATCAGTACATTACTTGTGTGTAGATGAGTGCAAGCAAGTATTGTTAAAGAAAAGGGAAAAATTTAAATGAAAGGATAAACAGTATTTATTTTAAATATATATAGAATTATACACAAATGCATACATATTTATATATACGTAAATGTGCAGTCGCTTCGATAATTATAAGTAAACTTTTTAAAATTTACTTTTTTTCGAAAGACTTTATTTAGCTTCTCCTGCTTTTGCTCTAAGGCTTTTAATAGCCAGATAATATACAGGAAATTAACCATAACAATTTAATATATTTTTTTAACTCTTTGATAATTTCATTATATAAGTATCATAACATTAATACTAAATTTGCACACATTAACATACATATGTATAATTAAAACTTTTTTGATTATAAAATGTAATGTTACAGAAAAATTTTCCCTGTAAATAACAGTTTCACTGTAGTAGTTTTGTATTTCTTGAAATAAGTACATAGATTTTTCCTTTACTTTATTTTTGTTCGCGCACTAAATTTAATGTTGAGTGTGGATTGTGTCCTTTGCGTTATTTGCTTAAGTCAATACTATTACGCGCGTATGTAAATGAACACACACGAAAAAAAGTAGAGCAACAAAAGTTGTACAAAATAATAATAAAGAGGAAGTAAAAAAACAACAATAACTAAGAAGATGAAAGAAATCCAGTAAAAAAGAAAAGTATTTTTTAGAGTATAACAGTCGAAAGTATACAGTAGAAATCTCTACAGTATTTTTCCTTATATAAATGTACATAAATTAAAAAAAAACTCATACATGCTATGGAGATGTGAAAAAATCTCTATTTATATTGAAGTTTAAACCTATACATTTGCATGCATATTCATACAAATAACAAAGTATTTTGTATGTATGTAAATTCTGTAAGAGTTTATAAATACAAACGAGTGGCTATGTATGTAAATATGTATGTATTGTGTAAGACGTATGCATAAATATTACATATATACATAAGTATATAAGGGTGTATGTATGTTTATTTAAATACTTACAACATTAGTGATTCATAGTTAAATCCTTTAAGATCTCACATGAGCCCCAAAAGATTTACCATGATCTGTATATGCTGTAGTAGTCATATAAATATATTTTTATATATAGGAATATACATGCATACATACATATGTATGTATGCATGCATTTTATAGTTAAGTAGTTGAGTACATACGATAAGGTCCTTTGTGCATTTAAATATATTTCTAAGTATTTGTATAAAATATTTATTTTTGTAAGTGTAAAAATCTATTAGCAAATATTGATTTTAAATTTTTTTCGAAATTATTTAAAAAATTTTAATTTATATAAATTTTCTTAATTTTACTTTCAGACTATGTATTTTTAAAAGTGAAATGCTATACATTTTAAATTGAACTTGTTTTCAATTTCATTTAAAAAAAATCATTAATCACAATGTGGAATTCGAGGAATGTAATATTAGTAGCAGTAGTCGTGCTATTGTTTACCATTACACCGGGTAAGTTTAAAGCAAATATTTATATTTTTAATTATAAAGAGCGAAATATTCAGATATTTGTTATATACAAATATTAAAAACCTATTTTTTTATTCAATAATGTAATTAGCAGTTATTTAAAGTCCTTATAAAGTATTTTTAAATGAAAAACTCAAGAATGGTTTTTAAATTCTTATCGTTGAGAATTAAAGTCTTTAAATATGAAACTAATTCAAAAATTATAATTTATAAAAATTTTTACTTTTACTCTAAAAATATTCTAATTCAAAAATTTTAATTTATAAAAATTTTTACTTTATAATTCTAAAAATATTCATATATATGTATGATTATTAATTTTTTCGACAAATCAATACTTTTTTATATTTATTTATAAAAACACAAAGCCATTGCGTTACTTTTTATTTCTTTTAGTTTCTAGTTAGTTGTTAATAATATAATTTTGAGGTTAATAAACTTTTAATGTTGCCATTTCACATTTTATTGAAATCCCACAGGAACACTAAAAACTAAAGACACATTCTTAAACAATTGAACAAATTCACAAAAAGAAAAACGTTGAAAAAGTTTTTCTATTATTTGTGTCATCAAATTGATGATTGCAAAGGAAAAAAAGTTATAAATCCTATAATATATTCTTTACAAAAAGAAACTGATTAAGAAAAAAATAATATATTTAACTTGTTATAAATTTTGTGTGTTGAAAAATACTAAAAATCAAATTAGCGCCATATCAAATGTGTTAATGTATGGTTTATGGATTTCATATTACTGGTCTGCTATGACTAATACAATAAATATAAAATTACGAACTCTGAATAATATTTCTTTGTGTTCGAGTAGAAAACATTCATTTTTCTTACACATAAATGTCAATTCAATGACTTTTTGACAGCAGACTTTCAATCAGACCAAACATCACCGTAAAGCTTTGTATTTCAATAGAAATTTTGCCAACAAAATAGCAATGACGCCTCATTAAAAATAGTTTTATATTTTTTATGTGATTTGTTTTTCCATCATGTTCTTTTTCTGCTGTTGAGAAATAATCATTTTACAAATGTTTTCTAGATTTCCCTAATAGCATTTTTACCAATCAGTTGTTTTTTGTTGATGTTGCTTGGCTTTTATATGAATTTAATATAATTTTGACTTTTGATGTGGGGGGAATTTTTATATAATTTTCTGCGTATTCATCACAATTTATATCATCAGCAAATTTCACTATATGAATAAGTACATTCATTCATTCATATTCACAAACGTTTACAGTTCTCTGTTTTTTTTTTGCTTCTTTAACTTTCTCTGGGAATATTGCAGGAAATGTATTTATATACTTATACCCATATTGTTATACATATGTATGTACGTAACACTCGTACATGCACATGTTTAATAATATATTTATGTGACAAATATATAATTGTATGGCAGAGATGGAAAATAATGGTAGAAAAATTCAAATACATTATTGTTTCTGCCATATAACTAGTCTCAAGCTTTTTATTTTTATTATATATGGCAGCAACATGTCCATTTTAAAAATTTGTTTTTTCCAAAGGTAACTTATTAATGTATTAAAATTAAAAACAAGTAGTAACAATAATGCAGTTCCATCTCTGATATACATATGTACATAACCTCATTGACATATGTATGTACATATATATATTCTTCTTATGTCATTTTAGCATTTAAACAAAAATTCATCTTTCCTTCCATCATATGTAATAAACAAACATCCATGATTAATGTGGCAAAAATTATTCTCTTGTGTAATCGTTTGTATGTGTATTTAGTAAAAGTTTGCAACTGTGTTTGTATGTTTTCTTTCCCTTCTTAAATAACAAATTTCTGTGTTGTATATAGAAAGCTTATGTATATATATGTATAACTATTAATATATTTGTTTCCTTTACTACCACAATGGAAAAACGTGATTAAACAGTCTCTGGGAGATGTCCTTTTTATTTTGTTTTTCATATTTCAGTGTAAAAAGTTTTAGTTCTATTTAAGTTTTAGTCTATTTGCCATTAACTAGTATATGCTCATTTTATTTTTGTTTTAGTTAAAAGTTAAACATTTGTTTAAACTATTTTTTGTACTTTACCATTATTATTTGGGGAACGACTACGAGCTGGGAAAATGAACACACTAATTAGTTTGTTGAATAGTGAGTTTATGTAAGTATATGGGGAATTTCATGTTAAGTGACCCAACTCAAAGAATCGATTTGATCGAAATTTTCACATACAGTAGTACTGATGGACAGTAGTACAGACACAAATTTTCAGCTCCGACAGTCAAAAATTGCCGGACTTACTTCTTTACCGATATCGCTGAAAATATGTGTCTAGCAAATTTTATCTAAATCAGAAGATATAAATTTTTAAAGTTGGCACAAAATTCCACATATATTAAAATCAAATGTGTAACTAACATAACCAACTAGTTTGAATAGGGGTTTTTTATTGAACTTATAAAGTTAGTTTCTGCGAATAATAAAATATTCTAATTGATGTTTTTAAACTATTAATTTTAAAGCTTTAATAAATCAGAGAATTACTAACCAAACAAAATCTTCATATTTCAACAATGCATTTCGTACGTTTTTCTCTTAACATTTAAAGATATTTTTTAAATTTATTTCCATGTATGTATTTAAAAAATTTAAAACTTTATATTTGAAATTTGCAACCTCATTAAACACTTCATTTTCTGATTCAGCATTTCTCATTTACTTTCACACACATGCTTTTCAAAGATAATTTTCTGTTTCACTTTATTTTAATTACTAAAATTGTTGTTGGTTGTGGTTTAAAAACAAAATTGTTAATTTCTTTACATTTTTATGAGCATAGGAAAATATAGTTTAAAATTCTAGAGATAAAGTAAAGTTAATATAATGGATGCAAAATATTGAATACCTGCTTCAAAGAATTTAAAAATTTGTTTTTTTTTTTTAATTTGTTTATCAATTTATGTGTTTTCCAATATTCAGTTAAAATATTCATGGTTATTTATTTAAAACTTTGCTTATAAGAGCAACAACAAGCAAGGTGATGCAATAGCGAGTTAGTTGTTTGCTGTAAATTCTTTGAAGTTGAAGTTTATGATTTTATAAATTTGACTGCATAAAATAATTATTTCGAGTAATCATTAAAAAGTTCAAAATAAATATCTGATAGTAGAGTAATTAGTTAAATTTGAGCAGTTTGCTCACAACAAATATAATTGCTACATAAATAAATTGCATATGTTTTTGTATAAGTGTTCTTATTACAAACGCACAACTTTAAAGATTTTCAAAATTTAGAGAAATTAAAAAAAATATTGTAATGTGCATTTTACATATTTTTTAATGTAAACAAAATTTATATTTGTATAAAATATTTAACATAGTGTTATTTTTTATTTCCAAATTTGTAGCTTGGAGCTAAAAATTGCGTTAATAAAAGTTTTAAAACAAACTAATTTAAACATTTTACATTTTACCAATAAAATTTGTACTGCATAATGAGTTGAATACATTAGAGTGTCCAGGAACATACTTTTCAAGAATCTCATATATGAATACCTCTCAATCAATGCATTGAGAAACAACTTTTAAAAGAACCTTTAGTTTCCTACCAGCTATTAGAAATGGTGATCTCGACATAATTTGAGAAAAAATTACCAAATTTAGTACAAAAAGACAAATATTTAATTAGTTTTTCATTTGGTTTGATCCATTTGGAATTTTATAGTTTATTTTGGAAATAATATGCCTCTTATAATGCACTAAAAGTCGTTTGAGAATAAGTAATATTCTAACATATATTATATATTATTAAAATTAAGAATTTTAATCGTTGATAGGGAACTAAGGCCCTTATCAAAGAGGTCCATGGGACACCCTTGTGAACATGTTGATACACATGTATGTACATATTCATATATATGTATGTATTATGTTTGGATGTACATAAGCCAAAGTAAAAGTAAACATCATATTATTAAAACATCATATGCATGTTTAAACATGCCAAAAAGAGGATAAACTATTTTCACTTCTTTAGTTACGACCAAAAAATAGCATCAACTAAATAAATATATGTGAATAAAGTACTTTAACAAACAATTTTGCAATTGAACTTTAATTGAATTTTTAGTATGTATATAAGCTGAAGCTTAACTAAATTATAATACATACACACTTACATATATAATTTTTTTGTAAATAATTGATGATTTCATAGAACAAAAAATAAAGTTATAGAAAGGAACTTTATATTAAGTTCAAAGAAAATAATAATGTATTACTTTGGCTTTTAATTCTTCTCATATTAGTCGCTTTTTATATAAAATAAATTTACCAAGTTTTAATGAAATTTTTGTGAAAATTTTGTAGTAAAGAATTTTTATTTGAAAATTTTCTGAAATGAATTTGTTTCTTATAGCAAAATATATGTATGTACATATAACGATGCTCTTGAAATACTTATCATCAACTTTTGTAACATATCGCTCATTTCCTTCAAGAGTGGCAGAATACAAAAGTTCAGGGTTTATGAAATGCATAATAAGAATTATTTTTTATATCTATTTTGTTTTAAAAGTCATGTATTTACGAACAGATAAATGTAAAACAAAAACACATTTTACAATAACTTCGAATAATCGATGCTACCAAATTTAAGTTTAAAATAAGAAATGATTCACCACAATAACATGCTGTCCATAGTTTTTGAATCTTGGCTTTAAACAACATTAACCGCTACCAGTATTGTGTAATTCGATAAACTAAAACAAAATTGTAAAAAGCTGCAGCTACAGTTTGACGTGCAATAATGTGTGGCAAATACGCCTCCTTTGTATAATAAAACACTTCACGGTTAATGTGCAAAACCTAGTTAGACATGCCAAACAATTAGCTTTTTCTTGCTATTCTAAAAATAGACAAACATTTTCTAACGAAACATAAACGTGAACACGAGTTCAGAGTAACCAAAAACACCAACATAAAGCACCCATCACTAATACTAACTCATGTTACTTGTTTTGTTGTTGTAATATCCTGTACGTCTGTGTGTATTATTTAATGGTGAGTGCAGTCACTTTAACAGACAATTTGTACATATTGCCTGTAATAAGGTAATAAATCACATACAGATTACAATCGTTGGCCCTTCAATCGACATGCAGAGGAGAAAAAGGGCAGAAAAACACACAATAACAGTAAAAATCAAAGCATATATATGTACAAAAATATGCAAGAACAAACAGCTGTATGTACGAGTACGTAATAGTAGTTGTTTCTTTTTTTCTCTTGATAAAAAAGCAGTGATTCAATGGTTGTTCAACTGTTGACTGATTTTTCTGTATGTATTTTTTTGCATTTTTCAATTTGCACTTTTTGTTGCATGTATGTTCTATATGAAGTAATTGTTAAAATTGTTGTTGTTAAATACAAGCAAGTAAACATACATATATTTTTATACACAAACAACTACACATACTTAACCAGCAGTTCGACAATGAGTCAATGCATCCGAAAAAGATACTCATTTCTACTAACATTTAAGCACCTGGTTGGCTTTAAGTAGCCTTTCATCATCACTTAATTGTGCTCTTTGTAAATGTTATAAATCTACAGTCTCCAAGTAAACTAGATAATAGACACAAACACGAGCAAAAAAAGTTCTTTGACCTACATTAACTCATTGGCTAAGCTTTCAAACTGTATCTTTGTAATATATGCAGTAATGATTATCTTTATTGTAGGACAAGCACATGTTAAAATAGCTAGTCATCTGAGTAAATGGTGGATAGGAGTAACCCCAAATGGTAGATCAAATAGCTATTTTGGTGTTGTTGCACAGAATTGCTGGGTAATTTTACTGATACACTTGTGTTTTTAAAATTTTTATGCAATAGTTGCAATTTGTATTGCATGCTTTCAGGCGTTAAACGTATAAAATGCATTATTCTTAACAACAAAAACAACAACGGCAATAATAAAATTTTCAATTGAAATATATGGGCGTTTATAGCAATATCAACAATAACTACTACAGCTACAGTAACACCACTGACGACAACGTCAACTACTCAGACACTTACAAAAAGAACTATAGGTTTATAAGCGCTGTTTGTGTTGTTTAAATAGCAAAAATAAAAATATTTGTCATTTAACTTACATACAAATTATTACCCAGAATAAAAAAGTTGGTAAAATATACAATAATCTTTCAGAAGCAGTAGTGCATAATAGTTTTATAAAAATTTTTCACTAATTAAGAAAAATATTAAATTCAATTCATGTAAACATCAGAAAAATTTAACAAATTATGCTCCTTACCTCATAAAGAATCTAATTAATTTTAAATTCTCGAATATTATATTACGTATGTATCTATTCAGAATATACTACAGGTTGAAAATCACTATAATCTTTTCGTGAGTGTATTAACATTCCACTTTATGTGGTAAACTAAATGGCATGACTTCACTTAACTACCACCTCACATGTTGTGTACTTTTCTGGAAATCGACAGGCAAGACCATACAAATCTATCAACAACTACAACAAGAACAGATATCACGATCAGATACTTTAACGTAACAATGGCTTGTTTGTTATTAATTGAAATAAAAGAGTAGGAAATTTTTTTTAATTATTTAATGTAAATGCCTCTTGAGTATTCGTAAAATGAATAAATAAACAAACAACATTTTAAAGTATTTTTTTGCTTAAGTGACTTAAAAATGGCAATAAAACATGATACAAAATTATTAAAGACTTAAATAAATAATTCACTTTAATCACGTAGATATGAATACATATTTATGGGTTTATGTGACGCATGAGTAATATGAATTATATACTTTGATTATGAACAAAAACTTAATTTAATTTAATTAATGCACTAAACTTAAATGTCACAAAACTTAAATACTTAAGAAAATATTAAAAATTTTCAAAAAGAAAATAAATAAGCAGGAAATGAGAGAAAAAATAAAAATCCTTACACATACAAAAGTTTTCATAATATTTTTTCTTGTCTTAAAACACTTACTGAATTTTTAATTGGTATTTTGATATGGTTTACTTAACTTTGGAAAGTTTCTTCTTTTCCGTTTATTCTATGTTTTCTTGTAATTTTCTTGCATCTAGAAAAAAGTTTTTGTCTTTTACAAACACATGTAGAATAAACAAGTTGTCATATATTCGAGTTGAATAAAACGAAATGCTGGTTTTGAAATAACTTTAAAGGGAAATTTAAACAACATACATATATTCATCATATCTACATTGTTTACATATATTGGCATACATATTAGTTTATGGTTAGGAATAGCACCAGAGCATCTAATTACTAATAAAAAAAGTTTTTTATAAAAATATTTTTTACACCATCGTATTTGATGCATTCAATAAAAATCCTTTTTGAAATAGAAATTGTTTTAAAATAATAGTGGAAGTTAGTTTGACAAATTTTAAATATACCAACAAATCTATCCATATGTGGCATAAAAATTATTTTAATATGTATTATTGATTGGAACGTTATTAAGGAATCTACAGTTAATTTTAGTTTTTTAATAAAAAATGGATACAAATCGACAGATTTGTAAGAGAGCAGTTGTTACTAATTATAGGATCTACGTCTAACTGACGTTGTTCTAATCAACTCATAATAATTTTCTAATTCGACTTAACGTTGTCTGTCTGTCCGTTCTTCGACAGATGATATCTCAGCAACTACTACGGATTTCAAAACAATTCGAAAAGAATTGAAATGTTGCAATTAATTACTATATAAAGCTTAAGGTGAAGATATCACGAAAAAAGAAGTTATGTCAGGTGTTAAGTCTACATTTTAAAGCCGATAGAATGTACTTTCAGATGACTCTCAGCAGTTATAACGTCTCAAAAAGGGCCAAAAATTATCTTACTTTAAATTTCAGTTCACGATTTCTCAAATCCCAGATGTTATGGGGACACTACTACTAACTATTAACCACACGTTGTAACTCTGTAAGAAATATGGGCGAAAAAATCCGCTGAATATTTATAGGAATAAACCTAAATAAAATGATTCGTCTATCCTGTGGCTTAAAATTGAAGTTTTTTAAACAGAAAAAAACATTATTTTTACTAAAATGCAGGTAATGAGAATATTCAACAGTATGGAAATAATGACAATTTAATTATATACATATCTATATAAGTACATGAGATTCAAGCATATAAAAAGCTATGTTTTAAAGCAGCGAAGTTTTTTTTTTAAGTCGGAAATAAAGTACAACAGTGAACAAGACACTTGAGATTTTTTTGTATTTTTTATGTTACAGGAAACATTCATTGCCGTTAGTTTCCGTTTTATTGTTGTACATATGTATATGTATTTTTAGTATTTAAATATGTGTGTATCAGTGTGAGCGTGTTTAGGCAAGTGTGAGTATGAATTATTAAAAGAAAGAAAGTAACGGCGCCATCAAGTGCTTCACATGAATTGGTTGCTATTGTTCTTTGCTTTTTCCATTCATTCTCCTATTTCATTATTATATATTTCTAACCACCATCATAGAGTATATATTTATATGTGTTTGAATGCTTAATTTTAATCATTTGATAAGTGCATATTTGTACATATGTATATACGTACTCAGATGTACAAAATAATAATTATACTTATTTAGAAATATTATATAAGTGGGTGTTATAATGTTTTTCTAGCTGTAAGAGAGAACTTGAGATTTTTATGATTATTATAATGTTAAAAAAGCAAATAAAACATTTTACACGAAAGGACTGTTAATTAAATAAACTTCACTTCTAAACATGATATTGCCTTCATAAAAATGAACTTAAACAAGTTTAATCCATCGTTATGTTTAAGTAAAGTAACATTGTTATTGTATTTTCGAAAACAAATTCATTTATTAGCATTTTTAACATTTCCTATTGTCGGTATTGGTTTCCCTACTATTGTTTAAGTTTATTTCTTCAACAGTAGAACAGAATGTAAGAAAAGCCATAGACCACAAATTGGCATTTAAATCTCCTTTTAAACGTTTTTCTCCTTATCAAATTTAATCTACCTGTTTACAGACACATTTAATAGGGTTTCATTTCCCCTAAAGAAACGTTTTCAAGCAGATGTTTGTTTAAAGGATTATAGGTTTTCTAAAAGATAATGTACCAAAGTTAAAGTCAATAAATTAAATAGATTTGGTATTGGTTACAATTCTTTAAAAAACCATTCAAGATTGATGGCTAATTTTGAAACAGGTAAATTATTTAACTAAGTTGGTTAATGATTAATCTAATAATAATAACAAAATTAATTTTGTAATCTTAACTCGTAACTGTCTGCATAGTAATGAAACAAAGCAGTAGTGAGAGTATCTAAACACTGGCATAAATAAAGCATTTCTGGAAAATGATTTTTATCTCCACTAATTTCACGGTTTTTCTTTGAATTAAAATAAGCATAATTTACAAAACAGAGCAGCTAGAATTGAAAAATAAATGTTTCTTTCTTTGAAAATTTTATTTATAATCCTTAAGACTTTTGAAAACTATTATAAGTACAATTTTTAAGTGACAGTGTGAATTTGATATTTATCTGCTGCGATTTCTTCTAAGTAAAATAAATGTATGTGTCTTTATATTGTCCCCGAAGAAAGTTTATGTATGCACTCAGTAATGCAATATATAATTTAAACAACTATTGTATTGTCAAATATTTTTCAATATAAAACAGATTCCATTAGCTATTAAGTGACTTTTAGCCTTTTTCCCTAAGGGAAAATGCATTCATTTTTTCGGGAGAAAAATATATAAAATACTATATTCAATTTCAAGATAACGACAAATGTTATTTTAATAGAATTTTCATCGTGTTTTTCTCCAATTCTAATGTACTACATTTTTTTTAAATTGTATTTCATGCTACAAATGAATGTTGTATATAAAATAACGAAGGAGTAGTTGCCACATTCCCAAACTTAACTCAAATCCAAAGAAAGGAAAGAAAGTATATTAGAAGACTAAATATTTATTCACAGTTTACTTCTATGTGTTGAAGCACATGTAAGTCTGTGTATTTATTAAGTGGAGCTGTGTAAGGCTATATTTTGTTCCCTTTAGAAAACTTTACATGCTACAACAGCCACCTTTACAATTGTGTAGAAAACCAACACGAAACGTATACAAGCCTGCTGTAAAGTTTATTTCCCTTAACGTCTGAGGCTGCACTGTCAGCGATTTTTCTTGAAATTTTAGTTTGTTTTTGGTCGTTTGCTTCTTTTTGTAACAACATTTTAAAATGTTGAAAAACCTGGTATTATATTAGGATTTCACATAGTAAGCCTTGGTGTGCATTTTAATAGCGTTCCAAATTCCCTAGAATTTTACCCTTCTAACAGGCTGGCTAAAGAAAGCATTATGTACAAACATATATACATATGTATATGAAAATAAAAAACTGGTATAAATATTTTGAAAGTCTTGCATTCTTTTGTTATGTTTGCCTTTAAAAGGAGGAAATAAGGATAAATGAAAAAAACGTAGAACTCAGCAAACATTGCAGACATACGTACCTTGGCAAAAATCGAAACGAATAGAGTCAATTTTACAATCAGTAAAATATTGCTTTAAAACATGAGTACATAATATGTACATATGTATGTATTTGAAAGTGCTACCAGCCAATTTAAAATTGGTAATATTGATTTATTACCATTTAGAGAGTGTGTGCGAGGTGAGGCAAACAAGTCTATGCTCTGCAAAACCAGCTTTTTACTGTTTTCCTTTTAACGACTATTAAAAGCAACATAAAAATATTTTACTTTCTCAAGTTCTTTACTGTTCCTTAAAAACAGAGCTTTTTTACATTTAAAGAAGCTTTATGTACACCCTACATTTCGATATTTATAAATACTTACGATATGAGCTGATAGTATAATATACTTTTCTAATGTTAAAATTTAAATAAATATTTACAAAATATGTAACAATGTGGCATATAAGTATTACAAAATATCTGTACTTAACAAGTTTTACAGTGAACTTGTTAACTCTTTTATATTGTTTGTGTTTTAAAATTTAAATTTACTTTTTCTCATGATTTATATTGTGATGATAATATTTTTTGTTTTATAAACTCCTAGTATTACTCCTTCAAACAAAAGAAAAAAAAAACACATCCTATTTTATCAGCATCATCAACAAGAATATAAATTTAATGTCTGTTTTTGTTGCAAACTCGTGTTATACTAATAATAAGGTGAAATCGATGATTTGCATACTGAAAGAGCAAAGAATCATAAAAAATGTTTTATGTCTTTTACCAATAAATCGAATTAAATGAAAAATAAAAAAAAAGAAGATTATTAGCTAGGATCGTAAAAAATGTTTACTCAAGAGGTTTTCGAGTAATTGTAATATTATGGGATAATAAAATATAAAGGCGTGTTACACTGAAATAATACAGAATTTCTATGAAATGATTAAAAAAGTGAAAAATAAATAAATTCCAAAGGAAGAGTACTTAGAAAGTTCTAGTAAATTGCAGAAGAAATTCAGTAAATAAAAAAACATTTTAAGAGATAATTTAATTTAATTTAAATATATAGTACAATATAAAAACAAAAAGGTGAGAAAAATATTTTGTTAAATTGTTTAACCCTGAGTAATTTTCAGAAGATGACCTTATATGCGTCAATTATGTACCGTTACTCATAAACTTTTGTACATAGATGTTGTTTTGTGTAGAACTTTGTTTTATCAAATTTTATCGTTATACTCGTATTTTAATAAACAAAACTCTTTACTGAGGGGAACCTTTTATAGGGGCTCCGGTCATTTATAGATCAGTCCTTATTAACTGAGGAATGAAGGGTTATGCTCATTATTAAATAACTATCATAACTTTTTGAAGACAGTTTTTTGTTCATATAAAACTTGTTTGCATCGAATATCATCGCTGTACTCTTAATTATAATAAGCCTTAATGTAATTTGGTAGAAATATTTCGGTTCTTATAAAACGTAGTTATGTCGAATTTTATCACTTTGTCCTTCTTATAAAATATTGCAATAAAATAAAAATAAAACCTTCGTAAAATGTATATCGATATTAACATGAAGGGTGATTTTCTACATAACAGCCTACCTTTTAACAGAATCATTTTTATCGAAATTTAAAAGAGCTTTTTAGACATTCTTAAACTGGCTTTATATTCATATACCCTTTAAAGATTGTTATATTTTTTTTTCGTAATAAGTTTGTATATGATTGCATTCACAAATTTTTATTTTAGTTGGAAAAAAGTGTTCTTTTTATATATAAAAATTTCTTAATTTAACTACAACTATTATTGCTTTATTTAAACTTTTTTATTAATTTTAAAAAATTATATTTTATTTATGTTTTATCCACAAACGGCAATGAAACTAAACATAATTTAATGAAATTCTCAATTTGCTTAATAAAAGTAATAAAAATAGAAACATGCTTTTTATGAGAAACAAATTGCTTTATGCATTGCCAACTAGGCATGTAATCAAAGAAATACAGAAATTTAGTTTTTTTCTTAAAAAAGAAAAAGTACAAGCTAAAGACATTGAGAAAACAACAAGCAGAAAAATCGTAGAAAAGATTAATTGATTTCCACATGACTGCATCAGGTCTCTAAAGCAACGACAGCAATTGCAACTCTAGTCTACTCTGTTCTACCTACATATTTTACAACTCGAACATTGCAGTCGACTTCCGTTGCAGTGGTTGTTTTGTATTAGAACTATTCCGTTGAACCGTCAAAATGCAAAAATGGAGGAAATATAACCAAAAAATGTTTATTAATTTCTGCATTATTACAAACAACACTTTGCTGTTGCTTCTATTTCCAACTCAACTTCATGGGAGACCAGAGTGTAGCTCATTGTGGAATGTATACTAATGAATAAAAGGCATCTCATCTCATCTTTTAAAGAGAAAAACGCAAAAACTGAAAAGAAAAATGTTCTTACAGTTAGTTGCAATTGCTTATCTGTTAAGTGAAAATTCTTTGAGGAAAATTTACCAAGAAATTCCAGTTTTTTCATTCTGTATGTACAATATTTCAACTTGAATGTATTCATCTTCTCTGAAGAACAATTTTGAAAGGATAATACAAGAGGCATGCTTGTGTTTTGTTTCATGAAGTCTTAAAGTGAATTTTTTTCGATGGTACTCTATGGGTATGAAAATGTTAGTTTGTTGTAACGAATTCCAAATAAGAATTGTGAAATCGAGTATATAGGATTTAAATGTTTAAAATAATTTCCTGATCAATTGATGTAAATTATAATTTCTGTGTTATAAATATAATAAATTTGTCACTCATTCAATGATTTAATTGATTTTGTTTGTGCTTGAAAAAATAGTCGTCTAAACACTGTGCATTTAGTTTGTATTTGGTGTTTATTACTTTAAGTGTGTGTAAAATGAAATGAATTATATCTTGCAAAATTTTTGTTGTTTCCTTTTGTTTCCCATAAAACTTGTCAAAATGTATAAAATTTATAACATTTTATAATTTATGTACAAGCAGCTAAAAATCAACGCCCCATAAGCCTCCGCCACATAATTTCTCATTGTCTTAAATTTGTAGTTGGTAGTCTAAGTATATGAAGCATGATTCTTTCATAAATTAGCAGAGAAGAAGTCTGTCAGCAATTTACACTGGCATTAAATGTGAAAATTGTTGCTTAATGAAGCATATATTTCAATGAAAAATCTCACTTTCCGACATAAACTCTGACTCTGACTACAACCGCACCGGAAGATAGAATTGCTAAGGAAAATAAAAACCGATGGAGGAACTTAAAAAATTAACCATGATAATTAATTGGAAAATGTTCAACACCAGCCAGCCAGCAACTCAACAAACAAACGTCTGTCCCCCCACCATCAAACAGCTAACCAAAACAATGAAATACAAAAATTAATTATAAACGTTTATTTGGAATTCGTATTGTATTTATTTTGCCATTCTGTTATCATTACTCCCTAATACGGCAACCAAAAATTTTACATAAATTATCATTTTCGAGGTATTTTCCGAAAGGTTTTTCAAATATTTAACATTTCTAACAACGAAAGGACTGTTCTGTAGAATAATGTTGTGAAAACTCCTGTTCTAGATAAGTATAAGTTCCCACGCATTTATTTAATTTTTGTTTTTAAAAAATAAATATCCATGCATATTAAAACCATAATTAGACCTCCAATAGAATAATGGTTAACATTCCTCTACATTGTTTTGCTCATTTTGGTAATTTTTTCTTTATTGTTTAAGAAATGAGCATTTTCATTATTTCTTACTATACACACGGGAACTGCCAAACGATACACAATTATATTTTTGCGTGTGTGAGTAATTTGTATGTGTGTTTGTATAAGTACAGGCTGAACATTTGTTGCTGAATTTAAGATACCAATTTCATATTCAATATCTCAAAGCCCTATGAGCATTTATAGGAACAATTTTTAAAACTTAAACTCGACTGCTTCTCAGCTACGCCTATATCAAATTTTATTCCGAACGGAACGGACGTTAAAAATATCAGATTTAATTTCAAAAATGTTGATTCCGGCCTTCTGTGTGTCAGTACATAAGTAGATGAAAATTGTTTGAGTATTTTGCATATAATCTTAACTCTTTTTTAGAGGAAACTTTTCGAATTTGTGAACCAAATTACCATACGATAAACGTTTTATGAAATGTGTAACAATATATTTTTTTTCAGAATATACGATTCTATTTAGAATCTAAAGCAAGTTTGTTTACTACTTGATAAAGTATTAAATAAAATTAATATTTTCCGACTTGTCGACAAGAAATGTTCAGCGGGTATTTACTATATAAAACATTATTGGTCTGTATTAGTATGAGTCTGACTACATTCCCTTTCACTTAAGCACGACGTGATTCCACAGCATCGACTATAAAAAGATAGAGCTTAGGAAAGTATCAGCATGTACAGTACATGTACTGTAGCAGAGTTTGTATCCTATTCTGTTTGTATGTGTATCTTAATATTTAGATGAGTGTTAGACGCTGTCATGGAATGATTATGCGTTTAAGTGATAAATTATTGTATTTTATTCATGGGCATAATTTTCCGTACTATTCATGTTCGAAAGCCTTGAAGTGGGGAGTATTGTCATTGGTAGGCGTCAAATAAGGTTGTTTCAATGACATTGTAAGTATTCCTTTGAGATAATTGTTGTAGAAATTTTGTTTATCTTTAATATTATTATTTTAGTGGTAAATAAATTCCATCAACAGTATAAATAAAGTGAAAATCTTAGCCGGATTTTGTAAATTATTTTAAGTTTTCTATTTCTGAAATGAACTTTTTTCGATTCCAACGTGTGGAATTTAATTTTCATTGCGAATTGTGGTGTATGCGGAAACGTAGCCCATCTTGTTTTTTTTTTATTTTTAAATCGGAAAGCATAAAATTTTATAGAATTCAAGTTAGTTTAGTTTTAAATTAAATCTGGTAACAACAAAAACAAAAAAAAAAAACGTTATTATAAATATGTGAATGTGTGTAGCATATGTTAAGGCAACCTCAGTTGATTTAAAACAAACTAAACATTTACCATTTAAAGTTATGGCTTTATTTGTCAAATAAACGAGAAAAAACATAGCAGCAGAGCAAATGTTTTCTTTACAAATAACCTTGATTTAAAGCTCTATACACCTTGATTATGTTATATACTTCAACATATGAATTGATGTATCTTTAAATTTTTTTGTTTGCTTACTATGGCACAACACAATTTAGTTTATTTTTCTCTATAGGAAAAATCAGGGTTTATGTGTTTCATGTATGTTATCTATGTTAGTAATTTAGTAATCTTAAGGAATGCTAGCTTGTTTAAGTCATTTGTAACATATCACTATAAAAATACATTACTAGTAATCATTTATTTAGCCGATCTTTAACTGTTCAATATATGCAAGCTTTAACTGGCAAAAAAGAATTAGCAACCTTATTTATTTGTTATAAGTTATCATCATGTAGTGTAACTAGTATTCGTTTTTGCCGTTTATATATAAATTTTATTTCTTGTTTTAATAAAACAACTGTTTGTTTATTAACTTTTTTGACGACATACACACGATATAATTTGTTAGTGTTGGAGTTGACTTTTTTCTAGATTTTCTTTTCACCTCCACATATTTTTTTGGGGGCAACAGAGTTACAAATCATTTTTATGGTTGGACTGAACATTACCAAAAATGTTTTTGGGGCATGTTTATTTTTTCATTTATTGTTACGTTTTTTTTCTAACACGTTTGGTGAGGTAGTAATGCTGAAGTGCTGTAGAGACAGAGATGTGATAAAGAGCATAAAGCAGAATTTAGTTAATAGAAATGTCAATCAATTGGGTAAATATTTTAACAATTTCATTTCCGTAACAGTTTTCCAAATTTATATAACAAGGAAAAACAGTAACTAGCAAATAAAAAAATTGGAGAAAAACGAGGCAACACATTAAGGGATCAAAGAGAAAATGATAAAAGGTGCTCGATATGAAGTGCGTAACTTTGTAAAAGGAAAATTGGATAAATAAACAGGGAAGTGCAAAAGAAAAAAGTCAAATATGTCAAAAAATATGTACAGCAAAATAAACAAACAATCACTGAAAACAACTAGAACAAATTAAACCTAAAGGTCAATAGATTTTATTTGAACAAAATTAACCCACTAATACATTTCAAAACAAGAGGGCTGCATAACATGATTATTGAAAAAGATAGGACTTTGTATAATAACTGTATAAATTTTTAACAAGAATTTGGAAAGAAATGTTTTTTTTTTTTTTTTAATAGCACTAGCTTTAAAGATTTTATTTACTTTTTCTTACGCACTTAAATGATTAATTTAGTTGAGCAAATAAGAAAAACAAACAAACAAAAATGGTTTTACAAACAAATTAATTTTAACATTAATTTTGAAATTGAGGTCATTCAACAGATTTCACTTTAAAATAAAGCTACACTACTAAAATTGAAAAAAGTTAAATAAATAAAAAAGTAGTCGTCATTAAACAAAAAACTAAACTTTTTCAACATGTTTTATACCAGTCCCAAAATGTTTGTTACCAAGCGGAATTCATTTGTATACGATTTTTAAAAACTTTATAGATTCTGTGTAAAAAGATTTTTAAAAATATTTTATATATTTTAGTTTTATGTTGCCCTGTTACAAATTTATAAAGAGTTTCCTAGAAATTAAAAATCGAAAGTAGTTTTGAAAGAAACGAGTGAGAAAGACACTTTTAAAAGTCCAATGTCAGGGTCAATATCAATATAAGTTGCTGCTTTTTTCATTTAAGTATAAATTTTAAATAAAGATGAAAAGGAAATCAGGAAGGAATATGGTAATGGGTGAGCAGCATTTATAAAATGGTAAATTTACTTTAGGTTAATGAACTTTTACTAAAAGCTATATTTAAATATATTTTTCTAAAAGAAAAAAAGAAGCTAAGTTTACTAGAGTTTAATGAACTTGAACTTCGAGTGAAACTATGAAACTACATTCAGACTAAAATGTTGTTCAAGACTGATCATTGGGTTAGATAAAAAGTATTCTTTTTCATTTTATTATCATTATATGGTTTTACAGTTATAAGATATTGTATTTAAATTAGATTTCAGAGGTTTAAAAATACTTAAGTAAAATATTTGTAAATGTTTTTTGACATGATTTTGTTTGTAAGTAATGTCGAAACTAAAAATAAGAATGTTATAAAGTGATAACAGAAAATAAATACCCAGCAAAAACTAGATAATGATTTTCAATTGTAATTTCTACCTAACAACATACTTTTCAATGACTATTAAGGTCTTACTAATAAATACTTTACTTTATAAACACATTCGAATTCATTATTTCTTGCTTATAATATATAGAAGCTGTATACGTTTAATGCGATTAACAACGACTACATTTTCTAATTACTTGTAAGCGTTTGTAGCGTTTAAAGTAGTGACTTACAATGCTATTGTGTATACATTAAAGTTTTTGCTAGGTATATACTTAAAACTAAAATGTCTCAATGTAATTTTCTTTAGGAATGAATGTATCTAGTTATGTACTGAAATCTTCATTATTAGATAAGGGAAAATGTATTTGTGAACGTTTTTTGTAAAAATTTTATTAGGGCATTAATCAAAGTGTTCAAAGGAATTAGTTGATTAAAGTGTTTGAACTAACAATAAATGAAGAAATATTGATTTTTATAACAAAAAGTGCAAATATCATTATAAAATTATATAGCTAAAGGTATGAAATTTTCCACAAATGTTCACAACTTATGAAATTATACTGATTCAAATTTGTAGTTAAATACTAGAAGAAACTTGATAATTGTTTCTTGATTTTAAAAGCTTTATATCTATGAACTAGAATAGTTCGTTTAGATTTTAGACATATAAATATGTTCTTTGCTATCCAGGTGTTCAGCATTTATAAGCTAGAGTCGAAATATTAAAATTTTTCACAATCTACATGCATATGTATGTACATACATATGCATGTAAATTTACACTATATATATTTACGCATTGCTTTTAACCTTGAAAAGTTCATAAACCCACCTTTTTACTACTCAGGCATAAAATTCAAAATACGAAACAACCTAAATCTTACATTTAATAACGCACAATTTGCTAGCGACTGCACACGTTTAAAGAGACGCAATACCAGATTAAATATTTAACAGTAATATTCAGTACATAGACACAAATAAAATAAAACCCTTACCATTGTTGGACGTTACTAAAATTTAACAAGATTATGATCTTTATAATTTTAACTAAATTAGCTGATGACTACCGATTTTTAAGTCAGCAGCAAAAATTTATTTTATCTTAGACGTCAAATATTACATTGCTCAATTTTCTATGCGCAGTATTATTATACATGATACACTTAAATGTACTCTTTTTTATTTCGGTTTAAATTAGTGGCTGTTAAGCCAAAACTGCAATAAATCCATTAAAAAATAATGCCAATGAATTTTTATTGCAGTTACGTTTTCAGCAAAATAAACGTGCAGACAATGAATAGACAGTCAGGCGGATA
The DNA here is from genome assembly GCF_022045245.1 of Lucilia cuprina. Lineage (NCBI taxonomy): Eukaryota > Metazoa > Arthropoda > Insecta > Diptera > Calliphoridae > Lucilia > Lucilia cuprina. The sequence goes on along the minus strand of NC_060950.1, from coordinate 70,968,056 downwards.
TATTCAAAAGACAGACACAAACTGAAAACGACTGTGGCTCGGCAGCAGAGACTATACAATTAAGGCTGAAATATTTACAAATTGGGTGACCTTAGAGATCTCACGTTTTTCTTTGTTTATAGGTTTTTTGAGTTTTGTTTTAACGTTTGTTTTTTAGTTTTTAATGGAACGAAGTAGGTTGGTTGATTGTTTGCCTGCTATGAAGTTAAAATTATTGAGGTTTTGGCTATAGTTGGGTTTATAGGCCTTTTAAACAATTTCGAATTTATGAATGAATTTTATATTTGCAAGGTATTATATTTAAGAGAGAAAGAGAGGGCTAATGGGACTTCTCAGTTGATGTTGGTGACCACTTCGTAGGTTACGTTTTATTTTCTTATGTACTCATATGTATGATCAACTATTTGTTTAACCTTGAATATCTTTGTATTTAAGTTTTGTACATAGAGATATTTGGTTATAAACACATATGTATAAAACGGAAATAATTTTTATATTGACTTATGTATTTTGAAGTTCAGTTTTTTTTTTACATTTTCCAAGGCTTTTAAGAAATATTCATATATTTAAACAAAATTTTAACAAATTTAAAAAATAGCTTGCTATTATTTTATGAAGACCTGGCTGAAATAGAACAGCTTTTTCTAGGTCCTTTAATAGTAGAAGATTCTACTAGAAATCTAAAGTATGTTTTTCTATACTTAATTATATCTGAAAGTAAAATAAAATGCTTTTAGTTGAAATCACTTATAAAATAAAATATTTCTACGTGAATTCTTAGCATACATACATAAGTGCCTTTGATTCTACACATTTTGTCATTTATTCTAATGATTGATAAGGTTATTTGTAATATACTTAAAGATTTTAGAATAATTTAGATATAAATGTGTTTTATGTTAAAATTAATGTTAATTTTTAAATTAAATTTATTTTTATATGCTAATAATAGGCAGTAACTTTTTGTAAAGTAGTGCAAGTGTTAATAAATCAATATTTTTTTCCAATAAGTATAACCTCTAAAACATGCTGCGCACCTAGGTTTAAGAGAACGTCTTTAGCTTAATAAAATCTCTGATGGCAAAATGAAATGAAAAAATAAAAACTTTATAAAATAACTTATATATTTAGATTTTACTTTTGTTGGGTTGGTTTATATTGAAATGTAAACTGATCACATGCTGTCTAGCAAATTTTGTTGTAAATTGTTATTGTTAATAAAATTTTTGAATGGCGTACACCCTTTGAACTGACAGTACGTTATCGTAAAACTCAAGGTCTGTCAAAGCAAATTGTATAGCATTAAAATGCTCTGTGAAATATGCTGTTCGCCTAGGTAGCAGAGAACATCTTCGGCTACCTAAAATCATTTAAGAAAGCAAATAACTAGAATTATTAGAAATTTTGATATTTGCTGCTGAATAATAACTTCTGTTCCGATATGCTTTAATATAATACTACACATCTTTAAAAGCTAAAAGCTAAAATCTAAAGTAATAAGAAAATTCTGCAAAAATTTAGTCAATATAATTTAACTTTTAATTCCTATATTGTGTTTTATAGCAACAATTTTTTGTATATTGGTTTGTATAATAACCCTTTGAACTGACATCAAACAGTTGTGAAATACCACTTATTATAGATATAAGATTTATGTATATAAACTTTGTCAAAAATTCTGTTCGCCTAGGCAAAAGAGAACATCTTCAGTTAACAAAATTCTTAACTTAAAATAAAAAGTTTTAAAGAAAAAAAATAGGCAGAAACATTATAAATACATTTACTATATTACCTAGGCCTATTTTCAAAAAATACTCTATAATACTAAAAGGTTTTTGCACTTTTCAAGGCTTTTTGAATCCGTTTAAGATTTGTTGTAAATAAATTTATTGTTACTTACAAGTTCTGTTAGCCTATTCAATATAGAACAATATAAGCTTTTAAGTTTACATTTTTCTGATTTGCAATTATTATATTAATATATTGCTATGCCATCAAGTTTAGATCTATTTATTTTGAAAATATTTATAAAGAATAGTTGAGAAAACAAAATGTTTTCATATTCTGTTCACCCATGTTAACTAGAATAGTGGAGGACATCTTCGTTTTTCGCAATGTAACATAATCTTTATCTATTTATAAAATTTACACTCCAATGAAAATGTTAGTAAAAGTATTATACAACTAAAGATCAGTACCGAACAAACGTGCTGAAATACTTGTTTATATTTAACATTACTATATCATTGCTACAAAATTCGTTATTTCTTTAATTAAAAAGGTTTAATTTTACATGAAATATATAATTTCATGAGTGTAAAAATCGATCTGTATCAAAACCCACCTAAAATATATAACTTTAATAATGCACATGAGTTTTTGTTAACAATCATGATTGGTAAAATTCTGGGCTCAACTGAACTTAAACATAAAAAATCAGTTTTTTTAACAACTAGTGGTTGACCTTTAAAGGTTTAAGCTTCCACACAGCAGAGCATATCATGAGCAAGTATTTAAATCAGTGATATTGTTGGTTTGGCTGTAGGGACGACGTAGACATTATAAAGTAAAATAAAACTCAATATAAATATTTGCAGTATAAATTAAAAAAAGTCATTAGTGTGACTTGTTGCTATGGGTATGAGTTGTTACCATCTTACGTTGTCGTCGATGTTTGTATGTTTTTTGATTGGCAGTGGCTTAAACTTGACTTGTGTGTTAAAGAAATAATAAAAAATTAACCTTGTTGCATTTAATTGTAAATGTTTTAACATACAAATGTGAAAACATTGCGAACGTATGAATGACTAGTATGTATATAAAATATCTTTATGTACATTTATTTTTAACGTAAAATATTTTAAGGTTTTTCTCAAGGTTTTCCTGATAAAGCAACGAAAAAATTAATAATTTTTAACTAAAGAAAAATATTTAATTTTTAATTTTGTGCTATCTGAAAAATATGAACGCCTGGATAAAATAGAACAACCAATGTTGCGAAATTTTGAAAACTAGGATTTCTATTGATATTTGAATATAGTAGAAGCTTTAATGTACAGTCTATAGGCAAAGCTGAACTGTTTTAAAGGTATTTAGCTGTTTCCTTCTTAGTATCGCTATTTTATTACTTTGTACATAACGTGTTAAAATTATAATACTTAAATTTTCAATTTTATTTTTCTAATTGAATTATTCGCTTAAGTTATAAAAACATAAAACTATTAAACTATTTTTTAACTACTATAACTATACCATATATTTAGTAGTTGTTTAGATTTTGTTTACTATTTTTTATTAGGCTTTCAGCAGTGATAAACAAGTTGTTTTTTGTAAATGTTGTTATGATCATTTTTGGTAATACATACATACATACATACATACATACATACATACATACATACATACATACATACATACATACATACATACATACAAACATATGTATATATTTTTTAATCGTTAAAATTTATGTTAATATTTTAAAAATGTTTTATTTAATTGCTATGGGCTTGATTAAGTACATTTATTATCCGAGTTTGTATGTGTTGTATGTAAGTGTATATACGTTTGTGGTCACAGTTGTTCTTGTTTCCGCTTTTGAGGAAGTTTATCATTCATTAAACAATATGGTAATACTTGGAATAATTTAAATTATGTACGCTTAAATCAAAAAAGAAAACAGAGTTAGTCAATTGTAGTGCTATGTTTGTATCTTTTTTATTATGAATTGATCACTATAAAAAATCTTAAATTTAATTATCATATCTCGACAATTAATTAGCCACAAGATAAATCGATTAGGAAATTATAATCTGTTTTGGCCGACCATATAATACCCTACAAAAGTTAATGTGATTTATTTTTCATAATAAGGCACTTAAGTTAAATGATTCCGATGTATTTAAGCAATTTATTAAAGAAGAACTAATTTTCTAAAATAAAATGTGGAAATATACCCATAAATTTGTTGAAAGTTTACATAAAATGTGTATATCTTGGATTTGAGTGTGACAATAATATATTAAACATAATTATGAAATTAAGAACTCTAGTCAAGAGATTTAGTTGTATGAAAATTAGGTGAAATAATGGACTGATCTTAACCTCAAAAGGCTTTTTCCATGATACAATAAAACAACTCACAGTGGTATAGGAAAAATAGAGGGAAATATTTCGGTAACTTCTAAACGGTTAATCCGATTTTAATGAAATTTGGTATGCACAAAGAGGAGGTGTTGTCAAGTTTAGGTTTTGAATTTGGACCTTATAGGCCAACCAGGGGCCCGGCGGGGGTCCTCAAATCAGGACACCTCGGCTATGTTAAATTTTTAAAACGATCTTATTCGTCGTAGCAGTAAATTATCTCTTATAGTTTAGGAGATATTCGCATTTGAAAATTATAGTATTTTGATAAAAGCGGGTCCAAATATTCCCGATTTTCGCCATTTTTTTATGCGCTTAACAACAATTTTATATATCAAGCAGGGAGAGAATTATGTAAAAATCATGACTGAGTCCAATATTAATAATACATATATATTGTTATAAACATTAACACAAACCAAATATATCCTCCCGAATAAACAGGTTATGATTTAATGCAAAATATATTTTGAGTATGTTTATTTTCATATAAATATTAGTATTTATTTACATATGTATATATTTATGTATTTATGTACATATATAATTAAATAGATAAGTGAACATATCATTGTTTAAGATATTGTAAATTAAAATTTAATCTAAAGATACATATGTATATAAAGAAATAATTGGGAGAGATTTTCTGTTTTGTTAAAGTTCGTTGTATCGTTGTTCGTTGTAACTTAATCTAGAACGTGAAACTTTTTAACAAAAGTTATAGAAAACAAAACTTTATCCAAAAGTTCAGTGAACTACACAAGTTAAACAAGATCATTCAAACAACAAGAGTGTCTGACACCCATATATGTTAATATGTACATTCATAAATAGAGATGTGTGTGTATTCATTTTGATAAAAGTTGTGAGTATGTGTCTTCTTTATTTTATCCAAATTATGTCTGATAAAAAAATCGACTTGTTAAAATTTCTGAACGCCTAATAAAATGGATACAAAAGTCCATGAGACTTCCTATAATATGCGGAAAAACGAAAGTGATTTTTTTAAACCTAAGAAATTACATTTATTGCGTTCAAACGAAATGCATTTTTGTACTTTTAAGCTCTAAAAATGAAAATAAAAAATTGTTAGGTTTGTTGTTATGTATACAGATATTCAACCAAAGTTAAAAGACCCTTAACGGGCACCATAACCTCAAGTAGCCGTGACATACATATTTACATTAATAAACAGTATTTTAAACTACAGCCAACTCATACGATCACGTTGAAATGATTTTGAATTTCAAAAATGTATCATCAGCTTGTTAAATTTTCTGTTCACTTCTTACATTAAAGTTTCATAAGATTTCATTTTCAACCGTGTTCAAGGTTTCCGTTATTGACATTATGAAATTTTTTAACACTTAAGAGATTTTTGAACTTTTTTACAAAAAGTCAATGAACTTTTTGAAAAGTTTGTTGACTTTGAATCACAGAAGAAATAAGAAATTGAAAATAAAACTGTTAATATCGTTAGACTCAAATAAATATTATAAATATTAAATATTAAAATAATGTTTAATATAAATAATACAAAATTGATTACACTTAAATATTTTTGGTGATATGTTGACAGTGTCAAGCTGACATTGTGTAATTTGGTTACATTATATTATAATTATATATTTATATTAATGAGAGTTGTACTATAAATTAAATCATTCAGAATCATTTTTTTAATTTATATACATATGTATTTAATTAACAATAAGCTCGCATACATTAAAAAATTTCACAATTTCTAAAAAGGACTTAAAATATTCTCGCCATGCCTCGAAACCATTTTTTATCTAAAGGCGGATAGTAAATGTTCAATATATTTTTTAAACAATTCAAAAATATAATTTTTATGAGTATATATATGCCTTAAATAGGTAAACCCGAATACCGGTTTTTATATTGTACACGACACAAGTATACATACCTAAGCAGTGTGTACACTCATACTAACATGCTGAATCAGTCAGTTTATCAGTGACATTGCTATAAGTTACTCTGTACGTACAAACATACAAATGTATACCTAAAGTGAGCTGGCTTCTTTCCCTTGAACACAAGTTGTTATTGTTTTTTTAATAGCCCGCATGATTTCAAAATTCAACAATACGGTTGCCGAAAATGTTAAACAAAGCACAAAATAAAATTAAAAAAAAAAATTAAATTCATTGATTCAAATTTTCTGTGACCCTAGTAGAAATCAAAACGATCTTATTGATCATTTAAAAATGAAAGTGATCTACAGTTTAAATGTTTGTTTGTTGTATTTAATAAATGTATATTGTTGATGACGACAATTATCATCATGACGGAAAACAAAAAACAAGTTGTTTGGAGTGGAATAAATTTAATTTTGTTTTATTTTAAAATATAAATTCTACAAAAAGGTACTTATGAAATTTCATGTTTTCCTGTTAGAAAACCAAAGTCAACTATTGATTTTTTAGTGAAATCAAAAGTCTACAAAAATTGTGTTGTTCTTGCAGGGTCTTTTAGTATAAGCGAAAATATAAAAAAATATACTAATTGATCATGATACTATACTTTATATGTATATTATAAACTGTACAAAGAAAAATCTTGACATTTTCGTTTTTGAATGCGAGGTTATAGTCCCACTTATTTTTAGGTTTAATGTCATGATCAGTGCTGTGTACTAATTTCATATGTTTCTATGTCAATGTTCTTACCCTGACATTATTATTTTTGGTTTCGTTTTATTTCACTCTCAGCTTGCTCTTCATTCAGTTCAATGCCCAGAAAAAAATTAAAATCATACAAGCAATGCTGCTATCAGGCTCCCAAAAAAATTGTAAGGTTTTTTAACACATAAATAATTGAAATATTTTTTTATTCATTTAATTTTTGTCTGTCTATTTTGTGTGTTATCGAATTGTGTGCATTAGTTTATTGACCTGTCGAAAATAATACCCCGCATTTAAAAAAATAAACAGTACATAGCTATGTATGTACACTTTTGTTTGTGTAATAAAAAACCACCACCACTTGCTGTTGCACCTTATACGAACTACGATCAGTTAAGAAGAGAGTAATTGAATACTGGGTAGCATAGAAAGGGAAAAGTAAAATATACTTCATTTGGTTGTTATTAATTGTAATGTTTAAATTAATTTTGAGAAATTTTTTTAATAAATTTAAAATTTAAATTCAATATTAACGTTTTTTAATACATTTGCGTGAGTATATTTATAGTAAAAATTGTTGAACATAATAAACTAACTGCGGATAAATTTTTCTGATGTCAGAGCAAGACCTCCCTAATATTAAATTTGGTCATATATATACATACAAATGTATGTTACTCTGTGTTTTTATATGTAGCGCTTTTATAAAGTATTTATTTAACTTTTAAAAAGTCTTCAAAATGTTTATAAACAAATGTTCTTATATTATTTTTAAACAAATATGATCGTAAACTTTTTTCTAACAGAGGCACATAATTTTAAGTAATCATAAAAAGATGATTCTAAAAATTTCTAGAAATAAAAGAAAAGTTTCAAATTAAATAGAAATTGAAAAGGTCATTTAACTCTATGAACAAAAATGTAAATTATATATGGTGCGTAGTTCTTCCCTTTTCAAAATAGAGTCATGATCTTGCTACGAGTAACTATTTCTATCTCTTTTATGTAAATTACAATTAAGACAACAACAAGTTGTGAGTATTATTACTCTTCTGTGAGCAGAAGTTTATTGAACTTATTTTTGGAGTAGAGTTTGTTTAGGTGTTTGACTTCTAAGTAGGTCATGTTTTTTTACTGTTCAATATTGTATTTGCGCTTACTTGTTGTGTTTGTTGTTTAAGCCCTAAAGTGAGTGTATCAAAGCACTTGGACGTTGAAAAACACTTTCGATTTTTGATATTTTATAGGAAGTCTCATGGTCTTTTGTATCCAATTTATTGGGAGAACATAAATAATAAGAAAGTAAAATTTTATCATAATACTGCAAGTTTGTAAATTTTAACTTATAATAAAAAAATACATTTTAAAGAGGTGTGTATGTTAAAATATATAGAAAGGTTTAAAATAATTGAAAATGTGTACGTATAAAATAAAATTGTATGAAGACGTATAAAAAAATTCTACACAATGTTTTTG
>NC_060950.1:70907292-70954792 GCF_022045245.1 Lucilia cuprina | reverse complement strand
CATAGACGAATTTAGTAAGATTCTTATTTTATTAAAGCTCTAATATTTTAAACAACCCTTAAAATACATTTTCTACTTATTATTATTCTCAATCCGATTGTTGAACCCACTTTATGTCTTTTAAATTTGTAGTGAACCATTTTACTTTGTTTATACACATATTTAATTGTATTCTTTTTTCCTCATTTTTGTATGAATATGTATGTAGTAGTATAACACAACAATAAAATTTTTTAATATATATTTTTTGTGGCATGCCTGAGGTTATGCAAATATATAAGTCAGACACTTGTGTCACAGGAAATCACACTTCAGTGTGAATAATTTCAATTTTTTGTTCATACTTTTCATACATTTTCAAAAATTCCTGTAGTACGCAGAGACAGACATAAAAAACAACAATAACTTGTCACTTTTGTTTGCGATCCTTTGGGTGAATGTTAAGTGTCAACAAAAAAAGTTTGAATACAACAGAAAACAAAGTTTCTTTTTTTACCGAAATTATGAATTATTTTCGTTTTGTTTTAATAACGTCTAACAAATGTCATGATAGAGAAATTATTTTTGCTTATTATTTATTCTATACATCTATATCCTATTAAAGAGAATTATTTTCCTAAATAACAATTGATTTGTAGGATTATTTTATTAAACATACACAGAAATTTATGTTGACATATATAGTTTTCTTTGATATTATATATAAACATGCCTTTGTGTGACAGTATACATAAATACTTAACGAATTCACGGACATATGACAGAATACAATAACAAAGTATAATTAATAACACAGGATATAAATGAGAAACAAACATATGTGTGTATGTACATTAAATATACACATTTACATGATCACATTAACACTACACACTTTATTCTCCTACAATTGAAACACTGAACATTGGGCCAGCTATATGCAGAAAGATGGCAAAAATTCATCAATAAAAAGAAAGATTTTTAAAGAAAAAATCATTTTTGTTTCTTCTGGCGACAGTATAAGCTAGCGAAATAATCGGATCAGGCCCATAATTGGTCGTTCCGAAAATCTTTTAAACGCATATACTTTCTGTTTCTAAAGCTATAGGGATAAAATTCGACGAAATATAAATTACTACCCGGAATTTTTCGGATAGGCTGAAAATTGGCCATAGCCTCTAAGGTCCACTTTCAAAAATCACTAAACGCATTAAACTCTAAAACTTTAAGGATAAAATTCAACTTGATATGTTATATGTACATATTAATCATTTTGCCACTTTTTTCCCGGGTCGGTCCATTATTGGTTATAGATCCCAAAGGAGGTCCACTTCCAAAAATCACTTAAATGCATATATCTCTTTGAATAAAAAAGATATCGTTATAAAGTGTTACTTGAATACGTTTTGTGAGCATATACATTATTCTAACTTGAATATGTTATGTGTAAATATTAATCATTTTACCACTTTTTTCCCGGGTCGGTCCATTATTGGTTATAGCTCCCAAAGGAGGTCCACTTCCAAAAATCACTTAAATGCATATATCTCTTTGAATAATAAAGATATCGTAATAAAGTATTACTTGAATATGTTTTGTGAGCATATACATTATTCTACTAAATTTTTTCCGCTATATATCGTTATAAAATTAGACACAAATATGTTTTGTGTACATGTGAATTGGTCATAGCTTCTATATAAAGTCCAGTTCCGATAATCACCTAAGTGCACATATTTAATAATAATTAATAAATATGTATATTGAAGTAAATTTTCCAATAATTACTTAAATTATCATTGGTAATCAAAGTTATCAGGATTTTCTTCGGATCGGTCCTTAAGTTGTCTCAGCTCTCATATAAGGTATACATCTAAAAATTACTTAATACTTCTTAATTCGTTATTAATTAATTATATCCGGATAAAATAATGAGTATGTTCTGTGTATAGATAAATCATTCTATTAAAATATTTTCGAATTGGCCTATTAATATAAATTTTTTTGAACCTAGTTAAAATTAGTATGCATATATGTTAGTATCCTCAATACGGAAACAAAAATGTTGGCAAGTTATCTAAAAATTAGACAATTAAATGGGTTTTAATAAAAAGTAGTAGGCATAGCCGAATATAGCACTCAAACTTGTTACATATTTTCATTGATGGCATACAAAATCTTGTGTTTAATTAATTGCCCGTTTTGCCCCAATGTGCACTATTAAAACAAATTCTAGTAGCACCGGTTACAAATAATATACATAAATATATGAAGTTGATATTAAAACAAATACAAACAAATGACCCATATAGGCATGAGCTTATAAAGTAAAGTATACTATCATGCGCTCCTAAAAGTTAGTTCGTCTTTTTACGTTCACTTTCTGTGTGTTACTTTATATATGTATATCTATCTACATACATAAATTTGATTTAAAGGTGTTTAGTGTACAGGACAGTTTTAGAACGTAAGCACTAATGTTGTAGGCATGATGATAATGGAGAAAGTAAACATAAATCTAATTAATTATGGTTGTGGTAGTATACAAATTGTGCATAAAGTTTCACTACCTTTGTTTAATTCTTGTTGTTGGTATGAACATTAATTGGCCAATAATATTAATAAAGACATTCATTTATGCATTAATTCATTTCCTAGCGTTCTTTGTGAAAAGTAAAAGGAATTTCCCCAGACACATTTCGTATTGCTAATTGGATTTGTCGTAGGACAATATTTACGTTTAATTGATGTTTAGCCAGCCAGATATTTTAGAGAAGATAGTCGTATCTAGTATTTAGGGTGTTATGATAAATAACATGACACCCAAAGTATTTATAATACATAATAAGGAATACATATTTATATTAATAGTCTGTGTGTATTGCAAAAAAATATTTGGTTTAAATACGTTTCTATATAAGGGTACCGTTTCCTGAAGTGTAAATTTGAAAAATCATAAAACTAGAGAAATAGCTTTAAGGCAACATTTTTAGCTTTAGAATAACAGTTAATCTAACTATAAATATGTGAATAACCAAATCGTCACTTTTATGGTAAATTAAAACACTTGAAAAATCAATGTTTTACACAATTTCTTGTTATTCTTCAGTCATTTACAATTTTACACCTTTAAAACGAAATCTATGACAATGACAGTTGATGCTGGCAGTAATATTTATATATTTGATAAGTTATTAAAACTGAAAAATATAAAAAGTGAAACATAATAAAAGTTTCTTCATATTTTTGATACTCAAGCTCCATTAACTTACATTATATATCTGTTTGGTTTTTCTCTCTTTGTAGATTTCATATTGGCCTTACGTAATGTCAGTGTGACCATACCGTTGGCTGTAAAACGTGGTGATAATGCGATTTTAATCTGTAATTACGACATTGAAAATGACACACTGTATACGGTTAAATGGTATCGAGGACGTCGTGAATTTTATCGTTACACGCCAAAAGAGAATCCAGCATGGAAAATATTCCCATCAACAAATGGTTTAAACGTGGATGTAAGTATAAAGAATTTAAACAGCAAAAAATATATACAACAACAGCAAAATATAATAACAACAGGCAAGATAACAACACACCATTAAAATAAACAAGAGGGCTTCCAAAATAATGTTTATACAATTTTAAAAATGACCAGGATGTCTGTTGTTGTTGTTTTTTATCCTGCTTTTAGTTGACTTTAAATCTATAGAAGTAAGAAACAAATGACCGGTCATCAGGCAAAAAAAGTGCGAATTGATTTTTTATGGTAAAAGTGGGTATTAAGTCTAGAGAGCAGATAGAGGTATAGCAGTAAAAACAGATACCAATGGATAAACATTGACTTAATGTGATAACAATGGTTAATAAAACGAGTAAAGTGAAAATGACAATAACTTATAAAAGGATTTCCTTGAACAGCATACAATTTGCGGCATATTAAGCATTTTATTTAAAGATTTTAAACATTTTCCTCTTGTTTAATGTAAACATTTTATTTTAAACAGAAATCAGAATTGATTCATATTGTTTATGTATACTTAACGTACTTAAAAAAAAATTCTGAGTATATTATGTACTTTTCTGTATATACTACAAGACTGACTGACTTTTTTGAACTCAGTACTAACAAGTGAGAATGGTATATTCGGCTGTGCCGAATCAAAGTGTGAGCCGTAAAAGGAATCCTTTCCTATAAACATCAGAGTGATATTTGGAATATGAATGAAGTCAATTATGGTCCGAAGTTTTTAAACCATATACCGGCGGATAGAGAGGCAGATAAAAAAATCACCACTACCCACACACTATTGGCATTTTTTCATTGAAATAGCACTGAAAAAAATATTTGGTTATTTTAAATTTTGAAGATTAAATTGCATTACTGTAAAATGCGAATATTTATAAACAATGTGTAATCAATGTACTTAAGAATAATAATTTCTTCAAATAGAAACAACATTTCTAATTAAAATGTACAAAAAAAGTATGAAACAAGATTAACTTATTTACTTTCATTGTTATGCATTCTAGAAAATTATTTAGAGTGTACGTTGTTTTTGTAAATTATGCTCTTGCTTTTGCAAGTTGTTTTTTGTTTTTTCAAATTGTGTTTGCAATTTCTTGAACAAAGCGACATCAACCTGCCTTGTTGAATGCTGTCAAGCAACTAAATAAAATATTTGTATTTTTGATGCTCTTGTTTAGAGGTTCGTATGCGATCGTGTTGTGTACATGTAATTTGCCGAAAATCTTCGTTGTCAGAACAATACTAGCGCCGACGTCTGTTTTAAACTAACAAAATATTAATTTTCAAAAACAAAATATTTTTGTTAAATTTTTAAACCAGTCGCAATTCAGGTCTGAGTTGGGGAACAACTCTCGCGTCATCGTGATTATTTCTTAAACGCGTTCAGGCTTGTGTTTGTTGCCTGTCAAGCTGTCAAGCAACTAAATAAAATATTTGTATTTTTGATGCTCTTGTTTAGAGGTTCGTATGCGATCGTGTTGTGTACATGTAATTTGCCGAAAATCTTCGTTGTCAGAACAATACTAGCGCCGACGTCTGTTTTAAACTAACAAAATATTAATTTTCAAAAACAAAATATTTTTGTTAAATTTTTAAACCAGTCGCAATTCAGGTCTGAGTTGGGGAACAACTCTCGCGTCATCGTGATTATTTCTTAAACGCGTTCAGGCTTGTGTTTGTTGCCTGGCTTTCGACAGTTTTGCGTCTCGCTCGCACTGGTGTAATGTATTACTTCATGTAACTGTTCAAAGTTACATGTTGTCTACATTAACCTCGTGCTTTCGTTTTACCTCAAGTGAGGTTATGTTTTATTGGTGGAGACCATAGAATACTCAAACGTTTTTAACTGGTGGAGACCATAAAATACTCACGATATAACCTGGTGGAGACCATTTAAACTCAAATATATACTGGTGGAGACCATTAATACTTTTGATGAAATCAAGTCCGGATGCTCCAACTTCCTATATGAAGGTATAGGTCGGTTGGTGGGGTTTTCTCTGGACAAACGTGTGATAACCTGGCAATATGAGTGCTTGATGCACCGCCATCCTAATCAAAACCCAAAAAAAAAAAAAATTTTTAAACCGAGAGCGTATGATTAATTTTCTGAATTTCATTAAATTTTGATATTTCATTAAATTTTGTACATAGATTTTGTTTGGTATATAGATTTTTGTATTGTAGAGAGATTTTTGCTCGCGAGGAACTTAATTGTGTCAAATTTTAGAGTTAATGAGCGTTTAAGTCATTTTCCGAAGTAAACCTCATATGTGTGATAGAGTCATTATGGTACGACCCTAAAAAAATAAGTAGAGAGGTTTTGGGTTGTAAGAAGCTTACTTATTTATTATGGGGGCTATACGAAAACGTGGACCGCTATTGCTCATTTTCAATGCCAAACAAAAACGGTTTGAAGTATATTAATTTCAACTTTTATAAGGATTAGAGCTTATTTATACATATTAAAAATAACCTATTTTAGAAAATCAAGTTTTAATTTGTTAGTGTCATATGGTCGGTCATATCCGTCAATAATTTCTTAATTTTTTATTTTGTCTTGCCAAATTATAAATACGCTAACATTATATTTAAAAATATTTTTTTAAGCATTATTTTAAATATCTCAAACAAAAGTTAAAAAATATTTCATTCATTATTATTCCTACATTCATACATATTTATGTATATGTATTGGTTGTTGAACGGATGATTTTGCACTAAGGTTAGTACGATTGGATAGTAGGCCAGACACAAATTTTGTGCTTTATCGATCAAAAACTTCCGGTCTTAAGAGGGGTCAAAGTTGTACATTTTGTTCATACATGTTTTAACTTAAATGATTGTAACTTTTTGCCTATCGGCCCTAGCAAAAATTGTTCTAAGAAGTCTACATAGCCATTACTTCGCTGTTATCTAACTAAGAGCGTACAGTAAATAATTATTAAATATACTAGATATTTTTAAATTTATAGGAGGATTTTTAAAATTTTTACTTATACATATGAACAAACATTTTTATAAATTATTTTCATATAAAAATGAATTTAAGAAATACAACACTGTAAAAATGAAATAAAATACAAGTGATAAACCAACAACACGTAAAAAAATAACATGCATTCAGAAAGTATTTTACATAAATACTTAAAATTGTTATATGGTTGGTAAAATGAATAAAGTTAAAAAATAAACATAAATATGTGCATACAAACTTATATGTTTTTACGCAATATGATGATATTCAAATATTGTAAAAAAAATTATACATTAATTTAAATTTGTAGAGAGAGAAAGAGAAAAAATTGTAAGCCAGTAATTATGTGTAAGTTAATATGTATGCAACAATAACCATAAAAAGGAAGTTCTGAAAAAACAACAAAATAATATAAATGATATTATTTTAAATATTGCTGTTCTTTCAACGCAATTTAAAGAGAAATTAATTTTTTGTGTTTTTACATAATACGAATTCATAGCATAAAACTTAATAAATAGTAAATGTTATTTTTTCAATGACTGAATTTATGCAATACATATTAAAATAGGTTTTATGAAAATGCGTTAGTTTTGGAATACATATTAAAGTGCAAATATACTGCTTAAATAAATATTTTTTCATTATTATTAATTATTTTTTTTTTCGTTTATAGACCACTCAATCCAATGCTAGTCATGTCTTTTTACGCAACGTTTCCACAGCGATAACAGGCCGTTTTGCCTGTGAGGTATCGGCAGATGCTCCGTCATTCCATACGTCTGTAATGTCGGGAGAAATGGATGTAATTGGTATGTATAGCTTTCACTAGTATTATTTTTAGAATAACATTTAAAAAACAATTGTACAATATAATATAAATTATTTAAGATATTTTTAATGACAACTGTTCTTTACTTGTGTATTATTTTTAGAACTTCCTACACAACGACCAATAATAACTGGAATTCATTCACGCTATCGTTTGGGTGATGTTATAAATGGTAATTGCTCATCCGATTATTCAAAGCCAGCAGCAAATTTAACGTGGTGGATAAATGATATACAGGTAAATTAGTGTGCAAAAATTTGTGTTTGAATGTTCTTCAATTATATTATTTAGAATAAAGTGTTTGTTGCATAGAAATAAAAAACTTTATTTTTGTAATCGATTATTACAATACACATATTATTTATTCACGTAAAACACAACAAAATGATCTGTCAACATTTTCTAATAAATTGAAAATAATAGTGTAGATATAATGTGTATTAAAACTTAGCGATTTTTAACATTTTCAATAAGCCTTATCTTTGTGTCTAAAGCGTGTGACAAATTTCCAAATTATCTTAAAATTGTGACCTGTAGCGTGCACACAAGATGAACAAACATACACATGGACGTACGGACAGACAGACGGACATAGCTAATTTGACTCAGAAAGTGATTCTTAAAACGTTTTTGGTTATGACAAACATCAGGCCAAACGCAAAACACCCCCACTATAATTGTAACAAATTTCACATTACTTAATTTATTTTGTTTTTATGACACCAAATACAACGTTATGAGATTCCATAATTATAATTCCATAGAAATTGATTTCAAATTAAGATTTAACATTGACATTAAAATTGAATTTTCAAACATTTATATGAGAAGCCATCGAACTACTCAGACTCACTTGTACTCACTTATATATACATACATACGTTGCAATACAAACAATGGCAAAAACATAATGTAGAAAAAATAGGTATTCATAAAAAAAGGTTTACATAAAAATTGCCACAAAAAACTTATGTGGAATAGCATTCATTAGCAATATTTTTTATTCAATTTCTTTTGTTAGCCATCATTTAATGTATCCATTCACATACATACACTTTTTAATATTTATGTATGGGTGTAAGTATATTGCGTGTGATTGTAATTCTCTTACTTTTTTTAAATTCAATACTTTGGAACTTAGTATATGTAATATTCTTGGTCCATACTATTTTTACTGTTACTTTTTTATTATTGAATAGTTCGGTTTATGCATTTGACAGTTGCTTGGTATGCCAATGTAACAAAAACAACAGCAACAATATAACCAAATATATATGTATTTGTATGTGTGTACTTACGTACCACTTTAAGCCAATGCTCCCTGAGTCCGATGTTGGATACATCTGTGTAAATGGCATCTCACAGCATAACACAGTATGTAAAAGGAAATAACAAAAAAAAAAAAGAAGAGAAGAGAGAAAATAACATTGAAAAGAAATTCATTAGTTTGGTTTAGATTTGATTTATGCTGCACTTAAAATGGAAATTGTGCAAAATATTGAAATGCATAATAGATGGTTATTGATATTTTTACCAGTTAGTTTTTTTTCTTTTTGGTTGGCCATTACAAAATATAAGACATAAAAAGTTCTAAGGTTTCACTTCATGTATTCGTACTAGTTCACTCCTTGTATGTATATGTAACTCTCCCTCCTTTAGTGTTTGGTTTGTATTTTTATTTTTTTTTTTTAACGAAAAATCATTTTAAATGATAGACGTTATGGCTACCAATTGAATATTATTGTATTTTTTTAACTATCAATACTCGTTCTCTCCAATGATATTTTGTATAGTTTAATACATATGCTTATTTTAGCAGGGCACATAAGGAATGTTTTCATTGTAAACCAATAATCCTAATTGAAAATATTTTTTTGCTGTATAAAAATCCACTAAATTCAAATATAATCAATACTTAAGAAATATATTATATGTTCAAAAAATTTAAAAAAATGTTCAGTTATAAAATCTATACATTGTTCTACAATCAACCTTGAAATTAAAACATTAATTTAAATGTCTGTGTTTAATGCAAAACAACTAAAGAAAATTAACAAAAAGGAACTATTGTTGTAATAAATACACACATACATACTAGTCGAAGATTGTGAAAGTCATATAATTGAAAAAAAATCGAATTTCCCGGACATTATGTATGCTGTTTTCTAAATGATATTTTATGACCTCAATATTTGCAAATATAATACGTTAATAAAATAAAAACTAAAATATAGAAAAGAAAAATTTGAGCAAGAATGGAAAGGAAATCTAATATTCATGTATTTATATTGCTTAATAAAAAGTGAACCAATTATTTGAAGTAGTATACATATTGAATAATTTATTTTCAACTCAATTCAAATAAATGATTTCAAGCATAATTTTCTCCTATTGTGTTCATTTTTCATTGCTGTTCATAATTTGGAAATTAAATATGAGTTTTTGTATACAAAATCGTGTAATTATAACAAGGGTAACTAAGAAACGTATAAATAATTTGCGATTGGAAAAATGTGTGCAGATTAGGATCGTTCCGCTTGCAGAGAGAAAAAAGATGTTAGATATAGGGGCTAGATGAAGTAATGATCGAAATTAAAAATTGCCACCTGTAGCGTGCACTCATGCTTAACACAGAAAGACGGACTCAGCTCAGAATCAAAAAGTAATTCTGAACCGATTGGTATATTTAAAGGTGGCCGTAAGATCAATATTTTTGTGTGTTATAAATATGAGCACAGACGCGAATCCAGAGGGGGTTTCATTAAGTGGAATTGTTTTTAAAGGCAAACACTTTTTTTGAAGATTCTGTTCTTCTAAATGTTTTTGCTTTGAAAACTAAAAATAAAGTCTGTTGCTTTAATTGTTTTCAAATATTTGTGTTAAAATATTTTTTTTTTCGTTTCAGGTTCCTCCAAATTATTTGCGTACGTATGAAATACAAAAGCATGTCGAAGAACAGTTGGAAACTTCAGTATTAGAAATTAATTTTATAGTAACACTACAACATTTTATTAAAGGTAGATTAAAGGTAAGATTTGAGAAAAAAGTTGTATGTACATATATGTAGGTTTTTTTAAAACATTATTTAATTTTATTTTAGCTCAAATGTTCTGCACGAATACATCGAATTTATCATGCTGAAACTGAAAAATACATAGAAGAGGACAGACCCCGAATTTTGGCTTCAGGCCGATCTCCAGAAATATTTCCATACGATCACAATAATGAGTTTGACGATGAAAATGGTTTATATTTGACGCATTATACAAGTAAGTAAAACTCTTAACAATTATGTATTTCTGTTAATATTACCACTTTTATTAGGGTACAAATATTTTCATTTACCATATTTTTTATACACACACAATACCTTTACGTAAATTTGCATTTAATCTGTCTGCAAATGGATTAAAAATAAGAAATTATAAACTGTAATATTTTTCTTATTTTGTACTTATATTTTTTTTAAACACAATTAAATTAACTAAAATATTTTAATTGAAAATTAAATTTCCTAATAATGTACGTTAATAATTACATTGTTAAAATTGAAATACGTAATTCTATTACTGCTATTATTATTATTTCAGATTATCAATCTTCTGCCCAATCGACTTTAATAAATCTTAATAGTATTACAAGATTTATGTATATGATACTACCAATGATAAGTAGCTTATTTTTTATAATATTTAACAAAAATATATTGAATCCTTTGAGACTTGTACTACGACAACAACAAAAACAACAAAGAGAATATCAGCCACAGCAACAATATACAACGAGTATTTTACAAAACCATAAAACAAAACCTCGACAACAGAGACAAAATCAGAATCCGATTCAAAATGAGAATGAGAAACAACAACAGAAAGAACAAAAGCACCGGTATTGCCACATCAATTGCCTCAACAATAATAATTACAAAAAAGAAGGTGATGATGACGATAAGAATAATGATAATGATTACAATAATAATAATGATGGTGGTGGTAAAATAAAAATAAAAACATTAAGAAAATTACCGTGTAGAAGGAATAAAAATGAAATCCAAAATTCACACTCGTATAAATGCCAAAGACATGTTTTAATTGCTGCGAACACAAATACGGATTCAGCTACAAATGGAATTAATACCAACGATATGAGGCACGTATTACGGTGATAAGTTAATTTACACAATTATTACAAATAATATTATTAAATAAATGTGTAATAAGTAAATAAAATAAAACGAGCGACAACGACAGCGACAGCAAGTGCTATTCTGAGAGAAATCTAGATGAAGTGACACAACTAACAAATACATACGCAGTATAATGAACGGAAATCATTAAACATACAAATAACGTTTGTGATTGCATTTTGTATATGTATGTGTATAGTATAAGAAAAAGGAAAATAAAACTATTTAATACACAAACATAAACGTACTCCTACTCTGGAATGAAGTAAATAAGCTGAGCTACAATTTAAATAAGTCGTTTTTTTTAAATGTACGTATATGAATGTATGTATGTGTTTTTTATATTGTTTTTATTGTAACTGTACGTAAATACTTCTACATAATGCCAAATATAACAAAAAAGTAATAAACAAAAACTACAAGCATTTAATAAATTATAATAAATTAACGAATTAATTAACTACGAGTAAGAAGAGATGTATATGAAAATAAGAGAAAAAAGAAAATAAAACGGAATTAATTATTAATAATACATATTTGTGCAATATGAGTATTTATTTAATTACAAAAGATTAAGAAATAAATAACAGAAAGAATCTCAATTGAAATAAATAAAAGACTATTTACAGTATATAGTTGTACCTTGTAAATCTATGGAGATAAATGGTATGATGTATAATTTGAAACATAATTTAAGGCAATTCATTTGAAAAACCGTGAAATTGTTTTAATTGATTTGCATAGTAAAAATGTTTTTTATAAATTTATGTATGTACATATGTGCTACAGGTTACAATAAAGAAAAGAGTGAGCATGTATTGTAAGTATGTAAATTTAATAAATCAATTCGATTTTCAATATTATTTTAAATTGTAATTGCAATTTAAGTATGAAAATGTTGAACTCGTTTTAATGTTATACTCAGCCATTTATGATAGACTCCATTATCACTTTGTGTTGTGTTTTTGTAAATATCTATAAAATTTAAGTTAATAATATGTTTAAGTATTAATAAGCTACAAGCTGTTTGAATAATTTAAAAATCCCTCCCTCCCATTCTACAGTTAGGGATGGAAAAATTGCTCATTAAAATGCATTTAACATATTTTTTACAATTAAGTTACAATTTGTGAAAACATTGTAAATCATATACAAATGTCATTAAATTATAATAAATATTATGATTGATAGTCAAAAGAACATAACGTTTTTTAATTAACAATTAAAAATAAAAACAAACTATTTGAAGGTAAGATTAAGTAAACTTGTATGAAGTTGCTATTAATATTCTGATAAAAAATATATTTAAAATTTTAAATAAATATTATTTGAGTGCACTAAATTGCAGTTTGATTTTATAATAAAATTTACCAGTTTGGCCCTTGATAATACGGTATGACAAACTTATAAATAGTTAATATGCTTTTCATTTAATTGAAAAAAAAAAAATAAATAAATTGTTGGCTCCGAACTATGTTGCGTTTTACCAAATCTTATCACTTTAGTAATAAAAGTGCTATCCTATGCTGTCCTTAAACGCATTGTATGTAAAGGGTTATACACATTGAAAAAAACAATCAGATTATCATACATAAACTGCTTAAACTTTAGCAATCAAAATACAAACAAACACTCCCACAAGTTCATGAATTCACAAAAATCGTCCAACCAGTCAACTTAAAATACACAAAACTTTACTAATACAAATAAAATAAATTAGTTTTATCCAAATAATAGAAAAATATATTTAAGGATTAGTGTAAATGAAAACATTGACTACTAATGTTGTTGAGCCATAACCACTAGACAGTCTTTTCATTGTGGTTGAAGAAAAATAAACCTCGAAACACCTATAAAAACAAAGAGGAAATTATAGTCGGGAATGGCCGATTATTTGATAAAATACACTAGCTAAAGGGTAAGGGTCTAATATGGGGCGATCCACATACAATTTGAAGGAGGTTTTTATTTTTACATAATATATAGTTACGCTGAAATTTATAACAATACTCTCCTCATTATGGTTGTGTAGAGTATAATGCAGAAAAAAACCTTGAAATAAAAAACTACAAGAATTTAATGCTGACAGGAGGGAAAATTAATTTCCAGTTGAGAAATTATGCCTTCTACATACATACATAGTAACGTTGGTTATAGTCTGTTAGTCATAATATAATTTCAAAACTAAAAACTTTTCTACTTGTCATCATTTAAGAAGATAAATCTTTAAAATTCAAAATTGTGTTAGAATTTGTGCAATTAAAAATTCTTGTTTTAAAATTATTTAATTTGAAACTCATTGCTAACAAAATATAATATTTTATGAAAAAGGGAACTACAGTATTGGAATTTCAAGTACCAATAATTAAGTTATCAAAGTATCGAAAATGCGTAAAAGCACTTATGCTTTTATATACTATACATACTAAGTATTCTATTTTTTGTACAGACTGTCTTTCTTTTTCAGTTTAATAAAACTGATTCTCATCAATGTTTTATTCAGTTGAAATATTATGTCCAAACAACTTGGTCGTAGTAAAACACATGCACACAGCACAAATAATGTTTTCGTAAACTGAAAATGCCAAAAAAAGGAAAAAATATGAATGGAACAGAAAGTTAAATTTTAAAATTACACAAACAAACTTAGTACTAATTTACACTCGAAACTTTTATTGAAACAAATTTTCAGTGGTTTGTTTCATGTTTTCTGTTTTATTTATTTGAGAACATGCATGCAAAGTTTTTCCTATATAACAGTTGATTTGTTGGTAATAAACCCATGCGAATGGATGGATGGATGAATAGATGATTGCGGTGCCAGATGGTAGAATGAATATGTGAACTATTGATTGTTTATAAAGTTCATACAATCAGATTTTTAATAAAAGTTTAAAGGACTTGAATGTCATTCATTTAGTTTATTTGTTAAATTCTTCTTCTGTATCTCTTTCACATTAAATGTATTAGGTTGGTAGTTATATATTGTTGTGTTTGTTTGCAATATTAAAAATTTAACGAAACGAATTAAAGACTCATATTTGTGTCAGATAGTAATTGACCTAATATAATGTAATAAAATTTAAGGTATTTTGTGAGTAAATCAGTATATTGCCAGTAAATGATGAAATTAAGTAGTTGAGTTTAAGGTTTAAATACCTTCGACAATAATTTGTATGGCTGTTTTGAGCAAGACTCCAATACTAGTTCCTGTCATAATAATAAATTACATATATATAATAATATCGATAAAAAATACCGAAATGTTATTTGCCTTTATTACTTGACCAACAACGCGAAAAATTCTTAAGGTCTTTTCTTATTTTCTTTAAATGTAAAACTATTCCTTATTTTTCAAATTATTATTGCTTATGTATGTGAAACAAATACAGTTATCTGCCCTTTAACAACAATTATAACTAACGAAAATATAATTAAAAACTCTTTGCAATTGTGTTTAAATTCAAAACACAAAAAAACTTCCTAAAAACGAGAAAAACTTGAAATTAACATGGTTGTGTAAACAAATAACGCCGAATAAGAGAATAGAATGAAAAGAGAATAATTAAGTAATTTAAGTTTTACAATTGTTATGCAAAAAACTTTGAAATATATTTATTTACAAAATGCAGTGAGAAAAAATTCACATAAAAACCATTTCACACACAAACACAAAGTGTGTTAAATTTGTATAACAACAAAAAAACGTAAAATTGTTAACACACATATATATAAACCAAATATTATATACACACACATACACCTTCACACATACATATATAAAACAAAACCAAAACAATCTGCGGTTATTTCTTTTGTTTTTTTTTATTTAAAAAAAATTTTAACACTTAAATGAATGCAAGTGAAGTGAAGTTTGGTTTCTGCTTATGTTTTTATTTTTTCTTTTATTAAAATTAACAAAAACTCCAACAACCACATAAAACATACCACAATAATAAGTATTTATTGTACAAAAAATATAAACTCGCAAAGATACATACCCACCCCGCATGTATACAAACAAACAATCAAAACTAAGAAATAAGTAGGTAAAGTGTTCTATGGGTAAGAGTAGTGGTTCTTGTTAGCAAAATATTTACAAATACATATTAAAAAGAAAAAAAATATTTGCATAAACTATTGTTTATAGTTGCACGGATAGGTGATTATAGGGAATGAAATAGTGTATATAAAAAATATTTTCTAGGAAAAGACCAAACAGCCTGAGTTTTAATTGAATTTTAATGAATACTAGTCCAAAAAGTTATAAAAAAACATTTCATTATAATTTTTGGAGTTTTAAAAGTTAAAGTTTTTTTTTTTTTTTGCAAAGGCAGTGGAATGAATAAGTGATTAATATTTGCATAACTAATAGAAAAAGGTTGAAAATGTTGTTCAGTCAAGTTTAGTTATAAAAAATAATTTAAAAACTAACTGTAAGGTCAATAACTTAATCAAAACAAGTAGAAAAGTATAGTCGGACATGGCCGACCATATAATACCCTACACCATGAGTATATTTTTAAAATTTTAACTTTTTATAAAATATTTTTTTTTTATAAAGAAACTTTTATGTTGAATATTACCATAATTCCAAAATATTTAAGCAATTTATTGATAAAAAAAAAAACTAAATTTTCTAAATGAGGCTTTATATGGGTCAAATATGGGCCGATCCTCGGTAAATTTGGGAAAAGGATATATTTCTAAATAACAGTTATTTAACAGGGCTAGGGTCAAATAAGGGCCGATTCCTACGAAAATTTGCAGTGTCATTTATACTTATATAATACTTATTTGTGCCAATTTTTAGAGAGATAGCAAAATATTTGATGTAATTATGGCATAAAAAGTTCAAATCGGGAGGTACGGTTGTATGGGGGCTAGGTGAAATAATGGACCGATTTCAACCATTTTCAATAGGCTTCGTCCCTGTACCCAAAAACAAGCTCGGTCCAAATTTCATCAAATTATCTTGAAAATTACGGCCTGTAACTTGCGCACAAGGTTTACATCGACAGCCAGCCGGACAGACGGACGGACATGTCTTAAACGACTCAAAAAATGATTCTGAATCGATCGGTATACTTTAAGGTGGGTATTGGACCAATATTTTTGTATGTTACAAACATCACCTCCCCGCTATAGTGGTGTAGGGTATAATAAAAATATTCAAAATGTACACATTTTCATGTTCACTTATAAAATCACAATAGATTTTTGTTTAAAAAAGTGTATATAGTTTAATATTGATTAACGTTATTTTTCTATCGAAAGCTTGTCTGTGCTCGTAAGTCATTTAATTTAATGCTTGAGTTGAGTTTCTAATCATATATCGATGGAGTTAACCTAATGTTGCTTTATGTGTATAGACATAAATCATCATTCCTTATCCTTGCCACCATATAATTCACATTTTTGGCATATTCACTGGTATAGGGTATTATATGGTCGGATATGCCTAACTATACATACTTGTTTTAAAATATGTTTACTGTATTTATTCAATTTATGCTTTGTTTTTTAAATGAGAAAAAAAACGCAAAATTTTATTATACAAAATAAACAAGTCTTAACATGTTTCTTTAATTTGTTATTTATTTTATTTTCTATTGTGGTTT
Source organism: Lucilia cuprina (assembly GCF_022045245.1). NCBI lineage: Eukaryota > Metazoa > Arthropoda > Insecta > Diptera > Calliphoridae > Lucilia > Lucilia cuprina. Next base: position 70,937,668 of record NC_060950.1, on the reverse strand, counting down.
TTGTTTTGTTTTCCCTTTTTAAAATATGTTTATTGTTTTTTATTTCGTTAGCATTCGACAAAACAAAGCGAAATAAAAAATTGCTAATTGATTTAATTTGTTCTTAAACATTTTTTGTCTTATTCGTTTATTTTCCTAATTTTGTTTTAACCATATTTTTCCCTCTTGTTTTGGTTTTAGCTTTTTCTGTGTATTTTCTATTAAAATAAAGGGTAACTACATTAAACGGATTCAATTTGCGTATTTTTTTTAATTTCTCGCTTTTGTGCACAATTGGTTTCAATTTGATATCGACAATGTTAAATGTGTTTGTTGTTGCTTTTTTATGTTTATTGTGTAGCGTTATTGTCAATTTGTTGATGTTTTTTCAGTTTTGAAAAGGGTTTCTTTCACATTCTATGTTTTTTCCTATTCTTATTTATGGTTTAATATTCTTTTGTATGGTTTAATAACTTTTTTCTATTATTGTTTAACAATTTAAATATTTTTGTATTTATCTTTTAAGTGGAAGTTTTCTATAGATTTTGTTAATGTTATTTTATAATTAATGTTAAATTAATTAAAAATATTTTTAAAGTTAATTGGGAGATATATAAACATGTCAAAAAATAGTATGCGACAAAGCTAAGATGGTTTTTACAAAAACAAATTTTCTTTAAAATTGTTCTTCCGTCTGTTCAAAACACGATGGGATCCGAACGGTAACAGCTAAAGGGTTTTTCGCAACTATTTCCTGAATTGGTATTGAAATTTTTCAAAAATTTCATATTTTTAAACCATCACCATTTGTATAGTTATATCATATTTGTGCAAAAGTTCTAATGTAACTTCTTGCTTTTCTTTTTCTGAGAAATAATTTATTTCATCAGTATGAATTACCTATTTGGTCAAAACTCGTTATTGAATAAAATTTAATTTTATACAAGTCTTCGAACATATTTCAGAACACAAAAAAAATTGTTTTATTTAAAGGAAAATGCATATTAATTTAAAATTATGTACGTATGTACATTATGGTGGCCCCAAAATGGAAGTTGCTGAGGTTCTTAAAGAAAATGAAAATTAAGTTCATTTTAAAATACCATTTCTCAAATTTTTTTCCTGATGTCAATATTTGCGAGCTGGATCGAAGGATAAAAATGTCCTTTTTGAAGGATTTATTTACTTGTTTATATTTCTGGAAAATAAACCATATGCAAATTAACATCATATGAAAAGCCAATGACGTTACACAACTTTGTATATGACTCAAAAATAATTACAAAGGCTATATATTTTTTTAATTTTTTAATAGAATTATTTAATGTAATTAATTAAAATTTTGTAAATGGAATACAACTGTTTCGATATGTTTTATTGAGGATTATTGTGTATTAATTTTAACGAGTTATATTATCTGAAAATTATAAAACAAAAATTTCTCATATGACATTTTAAACGTCTCTCAAGGACCTTTCTTATGATACCAAAATTTTATATCTTTTCTTTCAAAATATATGAAAAAATTATAAAAATTTCGAAAAAAATACCTTTTTATTCTCTGATTCAGCTCATCAAATATTGACCACAGGACAAACATTTTAAGAAACAGTATCTTAAAATCCATTAAGCTTTTATTTTAATCGGAAAGTTTTACACCCTTTTTGCTCCATACAAAAGGGGTCACCTTTATGTACATATATGTGACATAAATTAAAATATTTTTTATTAACTCTTAATAACACTTCATTCTATTTAAACACTTATAATAAATAAAAAACAACAATTTCACTTTTATTTTTGCATATTTGTATTATGAGAAATTTTTTAATAATAATTTTATGTTTATGTCAGGTTTATTTATTTAACACTATAATACTGTTCAAAATAATAGCATAAAAATGAAAACGAAAAAACACTTTTTATAAGAAGAATATTTTTATAATTTTACGGGAGAGGCAAAAAATTATTTAATTGAAAAGTTTGTGTTTATCAACGCGTTTTATTTGTATGTGTAATATTTGTTATGGTAGTTGACAATGGCGTATAATAAAAATTGATTAATTACTTCTAATATTTAAATTACATTTTTTGTAGATATGACCTTTTGTTTTCTGTCAATTATGGCCAGAGGAATCCAATTTTTGGTGTGGACATTTCTTTAATGCATCACATTAGAATCACCAATAAAATCTATTTTGAATTTTTGGTTAGTTAGGGCCGTTTGCATTTCACGATAGATCTCTCAGTAGTATGAGATTTTTTGTTAACAGGAGTTATTGTTAATGAATCCTTATTAGTAAGAATTCGTTTACTGAAATGATCATATTTAATTAGCAGGTGCAAGCAAAAGCAATCTAAAATGCAATAAACAAAAAAATTTATGTGTAATTCGATGGTGATTACGGCAAAAAATGAGCCGATTTTTAATACAAAATTATCAAGTTATTTTTAAAAAATTTATATTTTTACTTAATGTATACTTTGGTATAATTTTTTATCGGCCGCTACAAACTAATTACAATATTAATTCTTCCACTACTTCTTTGAACCCTATTGTATGCTATAATTTTCTCTTTCAAACAAAAACTGCATGCATGAATGTATGTGTGTATATTCATATTAAATATTGTTGATTGTTTTCTGTTGCTGTTGGTTTCGGCAAAAGAATGGAATATATTGTGAAAAAATTAATTACCTGTATAATATATGGCTGGCATATAATGAAAGTCATTATGTGGCATGTCAACAGTTTATACATTATTAATTTTCGTACTCATATATTTGTTCGAGTGGTGGTATATCATATATTTAATAAAGGGGTGGAAACATATGTACAAACATATATATCTTGAACGGCCAACGTTTGAAAATTAGCGAATCCAGCGTGAGTCATATTCTCTGAGATTTTTCAATTAGGAGTCATAGGTGTCCATACCTGGTTTAACGTTTAATGATAAACAAAAAAGTACTCACAATCAGGCACTATTTGTTGCAAACTGTAAATATGTATTAAAAGCTTTTAAATAGTTGAGAAACATTAAGTAATCGCTGAAAGTAATTAAAGATATGACAAACATTAAGATAAACTGTGTATAAAGTGACATAACTCTATTAAGAAATAAAATTGCTATTTGTCTTATTTTTTAAAAATATAAAAAAATATTTTTGGTATACTTTGTATTTAAATATATCCTTTTTTTGTCATTTAGCTTTTACTGTATTTTAAATTTTATTAATTGAAGCATGGAGCCGAATAAGGGCGTATAAACCATTTGGGAAATTTTACAGGAGACGATAAAAACATCATAAAACTTTAAAATCGGCATTTTTTCCTACTTTTTTCACATATATGCATAAATATAACTCACATATATCCCTGTGCTAAAACTCAGTAAAAAATTCGAGTCACAACTTGCCAAAATTAATACTTGAAATTTTGCTAAAATGGAATAAGGGCATATATCCATATATTTTAGTTGAAAGTATATATATACTTCTTAATTATTTTATTATATAAAACTTGGACAGCCTCAACATAACAGTCTAGAGCATTATTTGCTAAAGTTTCAAGGATAATAACAATAGCATAATAAAAATTGTACTTAGAAAAATCTTTCTTAGAAAAATCTTTAAATCGCACCTTATTGCGTTATTGTCAAAATCAGCGAACCACATTATTATCTTAGTTCATTATAAAATTGGATAGGACCTCTTTAACTAAAATAATCCGAAAATAACAAGATATAATAATTTTTTAAAATATAACTATAGTTATGGATATACGCCCTTCTTCTTGTCCACACTTTCATACTTAAATAATTCATTCAATAATAATCTTTTTTGCAATATAATTAAAAAATTAATAAATTTGAAATGTTTTCCAACCATTCTGCAAATTTGGTGCAATTAGAATTAAAATTAATACGATTTTTTACAGAAAAATACATTAAATTGCTAATATTTTTTACCCAAAAAAATAAATAGTATTTAAAAATCGTGCTTTTAAAACTATCTATTTTAGCGAAAAATTTATATTTTTCAATTTATTTTTTATGAATAGATGTAAAAAGGTTAGTTTAATATAATTATGCGAAAAAACGCGATTTTGAAAAGGTGGTCTTTACGCCCTTATTCGCATCCGTGCTTCAATTGTGGACTATATTGTACAAAACAATATAAATAATTTAATTTGTTTTGTTATCTGGTGTCTTGAATTTTAATAATTATAAAATTGTATACGTATATACATAAAATTTTATTTAACACCCAATTGTGGTAAAATAAGATAAATTGATTTCATCAATTTATTTGTGGTTTCCTATTACAGTTTTATCGTTTCTACAAATCCTTAATGTTTATGTCTGTCCATTTGTGTATGTAGGGGTGTGAAAATTTCTTTTTATATTGCTGTTAAATAGGAAAATTTAATTTCAAAGTTGTATTAAATTTTTTCTCTTTATATTATTATAATTTCATAAAGTAAATACAATTTATTTACTATTTTGTATAAATATACATATAAATACTCACATATACATACACAATATATACATACATATAAATCATATACACGTACAATTTGCAACATTTCGTTGTGTTGTTGCATGAATAAAATTGTACAAAATAAAAAAAATTATGTAATTGAATGTCATGCCACACTGACTGCCTACTCTTTTACTTTCTTTATTTCTATTTTTCTCCATGTTGCAGTGTAATTTTTGAAAAAAGCGGCAATAGAAAAAAATATATAAAAATATAGCAACTACATGTTTTAGGTTGAATACAGAGGTGTAATATCAATAATCATGTGTTTTAAAATTTTATTTAATGTTGCATCTGTTAATGCTAAAATTAGCAATTAATATTTAAATTTTAGGAATTAAACATTCTGAAACATTGGTCTTCTTTCATGGAAATGGAAATCATTTAATAATTCATTTACGTCAAAGTGATTTGGCATATCTTTATAAACATTTTTAAACAACACATTATTTTATAACTCTGTCGGAAATAGCGTATATGCAGATGAGTGTAGATGTAATTGTACAACTTGCTTTGGCAAAAGAAGCTTGTGCAACATTATTGCGTTCTTTTTATTTATTTTTTGTTGTTGTCGTTTTCCTTGTTTGTTGCTATTTATAGTTGCGTTTTTTTGCATTATGCAAAAAAGGAAAGAAAAAGAATTGGTGGTAAAGTTATCAAATAAGAATAAAAATTTAATTTTCTTTTACAACGAAAAAATGGCTTATTCTAGCAATAGAAGAAGATATGAAGTATATAAAAATACACAAAACAAATGAATATTTTTTCATAAAGTTATTAAAATTAAATATAAACATTTGAAGGCTGTATTCATAACTTCAAAAATATATTTCAAACTTGTTATATTAAAATTTGAATAGTTAAATTGAATGAGAATACAACTACATATTAAAACAATATATTTTGCTGTATATATAACTAGAACTCTATTAAGTAGTACTGTTTTTCCAAAATTCTTTTATTTACAATTGAATTCGTACATTGAGTTTTCTTAAACCGTTATTTTTAAAAATATAAATTTGTTACTTATTTTGAGCTATTAAATGGTGACAAATATTTGAAAAGTAAATTTTGTTTGAGTAACTATTAACAAACTATTGGTAATTTATTGAACAAATATTATGCAAATAATTTATTTATGCCATCATTATAAATAAACACATATTTTACATAAAGCATAACTAACAGCAATTGTATAAATTTATGTCACTGTTACCTTGAAACAAAAACATTGATTAAACTAAAGCAAACTTTGTATGCTCTCAACTAATTTACACCTGGTGTAATGTAAAACTCATAGAAATGTAATCGAACAAACACACAATGATGCGAAACATTATCAAATTTAAAGGCCTTGGGTCACACAATGTTTTTGTTCAATTTTAGTAAATATTTTAACCTACAATTGACTATTGCGCTTGGCCTGTAAACTCTGTCACTCTGTCCCATCACCCTACTTGTTTACTTAAAACCCTCTTTTATTTTTTTAACTAAATTGTGTAAATTTGCTCATACTGTGTCTGTCCAAGAGTCCGTTGGTGTGTTTAACAGTTAGTCAGCCGGTCAGGTCGCATTTGTGTATGTAAATGTCTATATTGGAAAATGGCAAATGTTAAATGATCTAAGCCCAGTAAAATGCATCGTCTATCACATGGTTAGTTTGCTGAGTCAATCATTTGTAAAATTTATGTTGCTTTGAATGAAAATGTCATCAAACATGAAGGTAAACGTAGAAACTATATATGTAAGTGTTTGTACGTGTGTGTATTTGTACATATATAGAAAGCTAAAATGCAACTAAAATAGTTTATTTATACATATGACATGCTTGTTTATATGCTACCTGAATTATAGTTGTGTAAATGTGTGTAATATACAATGTCTATGATTCCAACTCAATGAACAGATTAACTTTAGGGAGTACATAGAAAGTATAAAAAAACATCATTTTTTTGCTGACAATTTTAAAAAGCATTTTTTGAGGATAAATACTGACTTTTTTGAAAACATGCATGTGTCTCCTACTTTGTACTCAAAACTTTATTTCCGTTTGCAAGTCGAAAAAAATGTATACAAGAAAGAACTTCACTTTTAAATGTAGACATTTAATTTAGGTTTCTTGAGAACATTTACCTAAAAAAGTGCTGCCAGGAGATCTTTGTTCAGCGACACCTCATTTATTCCTGCATTCAACTTTCTTTGCTGTTTATTTTCTTGTAGCAGTTATTTTTGAAATTTCCTTAAGAGGAATGTAAAAAATGTGCAACAGTAACAGGATATCCGTTGAAAACGTTTTTCAGTCTTCTTCCATAGGAATAGTAAAAATAAATGGACAATAATGCAGTATGTCTCTTAGCGGCGCTTACAAATAAGTTATAACAGTATGTGTAATTAAATACTATATGTACATTTTTGCCATAGATGTATTACAAAAAAGCGGCATTATTTACCACAACATTTTGTACATGTAACGTATAATTGATATTTAATTTTACATTAATATAACGTTAACGCCTTAGGTATGGTACTCAACATGTAGAAAATTATAGTACACAGAATTCCTAAATTTTTATAAAATTTTTTATAAAAATTTAATGACAAATTATATATTCTAACAAAATTTAGTTTCAGTATATTTTTAATTGTAATTTTAATATTTCGTTTTATATTACACTCAAACTTTGTGTCCACTTCATATTAAACAGAAATATTTCATTATTATACATTTTTTCTTTTATGCTTTACGAAATTCATATAAAATTAGAAAAAAATATGACGTTTACATTTTCATTACTTTTATTCTTTGCTCTTTATTTGCACATCATAATATTTTTCACATTATTAGTTGTAGAATTTCCAGCGCATTATTATTAAAAAGAAATAAAATAAAAACAAGTCAGAGTACAATATTCGGCTGTGTCGAATCTTCAATGCCCTCTACCAGCAAGCGTCTTTTTATTAAAACCAATTTAACTATCTAATTTTTAGATAACTCGACAAAAGTTTTGTTTTCATAGTGATGATTTTAATATTTATGCATATGTGGACCTATTTTTGATTAGGATTATGACTTTTTATGGACTGATCATGCAGATGGCAAAAAATTAGGAAATGGATTTGTATATTTATAAAGATAATTTTGTTGATCTTTATTTGGACTTTAAATCAGAACTATGATCAATAATATGTCAGTTCGAAAACTATTTAGCAGAATGATTTGTCCACGCAGAGCATACTTATATCAAATTTTATTAAAATTTTATTATTTAATAGTAAATTATGTGGTATTCAGTGATTTTCAGAAATACGCATTTATGTCGAATTTTATCCCGAAAACTTTGATTGTCAATGCGTGTTTAAGTAATTTTTGTACAATGATTTATATGCACACATAACAAATGTGTGCATATAAATCATTGTCATAGCTTCTTATATGGGAGCTATGACCAATAAGGGACCTATCCGATAAAAAATTGTAGGGTGATTTATATGTAGACAAAAAGGCTCTCTGTCGAATATTATAATAAAAGCCTAAATAATGAATGAAATATTGTCGTTTGAGTGATTTTCGAAAGTAGGAGGTACGACCAATAATAGACCGATCTGGAAAAAATTTATGGAATGGTTTATATACACAAAGCATATTTCTGGCAAATTTTATGCCGGTTACTTTATTACGGAACTATAAAAATATATATACCCTTTATCACCATTTATGGTGGTGGAGGGTATAAAATATATTATTGCACACAGTAACAACAACAACTAAATAGAAAAAAATAATATAATAATTTTTTTATGTGAAGCATGATGCTGCTGCTGAAGATGATGGTGTGTTATTAAACTAATTAAATAAACTGTCAACATATTGTAGATTTTTATTTCAGAGTTAATAATTTAAAATGACAGTTGTCGCATTATTATAAAATTGCATCTAAGTACTATGCAGTATGTAAGTACATATACAGATATATCATGTACATATATGAGTGTATTAAGGTATAGAGTGTAAACTATAATTTTTTATTAATTAGACCGACTCACATTGTATTGGCGCAAAATCTAGTTTTTGGTATCACTTTAAATTATACCTTGTTTTTAGTAAAACAAAGATTTTTCTTGAAAACTAAGCCATATATATTGGCCAACTCTTTGAGTATTTGTATAATTATAATAATATAAAATGGATACATGGTAAATTTAAAATTTTATTTGAGTAGCTTAATGAATATTTATCTGATACCTAAGTAATCGCAAATATGAAAAAGTTTATACAAACCAGAAAAATATGAAATATTTTAGTTTCCGCAATATTGACAAAAAACCACTTTATAAATTATATTTTATAACTAATATTTTCACATAATTTTAGAAATTGAAATTTTGCTTAAAAACTATAGTTTTTAAACAACCCTAATGTATATGTAGTTTAAAATTTTGACCGATTTAAATCAAAGTGTAAGATAGTCAATTTCGGTTGTTTAATACATACATTAACTTCATCACAGAAGTAACCAGATACAATACTATGGAAAATGACTGATAATGTCTAATTGATCAAATAAAATTTATAACATAGACGCTGGAATTCAAAAGCTAATAGTTAAATAATAACTGACATAACGTTATAGCCCATTAAGAGTCCTACCTAAGTTTTTGATAACGTAATGTTGTGTTTTATATTCTGTTAAAAACAACAAAATGATTGTAATGAGTGTATAAAATTATTCCTTATGATAAGATAACGAGTTATTACATTATATAAATAACATATACATATTTATAATCCGAGTTTGAAGATTTCGAATAGGATGAGAATCCAGTGTATTCTAAGAGCTTTTTGAAAGTCCCTGAAAAGAAATATTTATATAAGAAAAATCTACCTAACCTTGATATTAAATTAGATATTACATTAAAAAAATATTTTACTTGCAACATCATGTAAAATATTCTTGGAAAACTTGAAGAAAAATCTAAAAAAATATTTTTTATTATATAACGTCAACTAAAATGCAAAAGTTCTAAGTAAGATTTCATCAAAAAAAAAAAAAAAAAAAAAAAAAAACAAATAATTTTAAATTATTTGTTCAAAATATTTAATTTAAACTTGTAACTGAATGCGATTTTCTTTCGGTAACATTTTATTAAATGTTTGTTAACAGCTTTTGGTGCTAAGTAAAAGTTTCGTGGTTAAGAAAACAAAATAAATATGATAGCAAAGAGGTGTGCAGAATACACTCGTATATGTGAAATTTTAATTACATGAACATGGTTGTGAGCATATGTTAATTACAAACAACATTTGCAGCAGTTTTTAATATGAGTTTCTGTTTTTCTTTATGTTTTTTTGCAACAAAAAGTAATAATAAAACGCAAAATATTATATCCCATGAGTGTATCATGTATGTGTGTATATTATACCCATTTCTAGAGTAAGACTTTTTAATTTTTTTCCATTCTTTCCAAACAAAAAATACACAAACACAAGGTCCTGTGAAAGTAAACAAAAAATATAAGATAAATAATATATGTATTTAAAAAAATTGCATAAAAGTAAATGAAAATATATATAATAAAATATGACTATGGTACAAATGAATATTATAGTTTGTAATAAAGGTATATATAGTTAAATAACTAAAAAATAAGTATAAACATAACTGAAATATAAATTAAAATTTTTGTAGTTTTTATTTTATTCCATATTGAATAAAAATATTTGCATATTGCACTTACTCCTCATAAAGAGTGATATAAAATTCCCTTAAGAATTTAGTTGTATAATCTATTCACATGTTTGACATGACAGCAAATACTACAGCTACATACAACTGCTGCTGGTACAAATAACTAGAATTGATGTTGACGTACATACATATCATAGTTCACCTTCAATTACAAATGCTCTTAATAACACATTTACATTTGTGTATGCAAATACAAATCAAATATACTAAAAAGTTCTATCTAATTTTCTAAGACGTATGTAACTATCTCATGCTAATAAATTTTACTGCATCCTTGATGGTGGCGTGTACTCATTTTCGTAAAGAAGGTGTAAATTTCAATGTTAACAAGGACCGCCTAAAAAAATTTTTAGATTTTATTTCGTTAAGATTTGTCATTTTAAATAGAAAATAAAGTTTTTGATTTCCATTCATTGTCGGCAGAACATTGAATAGACTAAGATTTAAATTAACTGCTCAACTGATGAGATATTCATATTTGAATGTATGTCTGTATTAAACATTTTGTTATTTGGATTAATTAATATGACAATTTTGTTTGTATTTGAAACTCTTAAAATAGTTAAGTAATTTTCAATCTGTATATGTATTTACCAACCATGGTTAAGAGAATAGCTGTGTACATGTAATTTACTTAAAAATTTTTATAAAAAACTATCACAAGCCTTTGAAATAAAATAAAAATAAAAATAAATATTTATTACTAAATGTTCAGTATTGGAAACTTTGCGTTAAAATTTAGCCCTATTACTTTCTGGTTTAACGACTAACGATAGCTATTCGAGTATACTTGGTTATAACTGCATTTTCATATTAAATTTTTAAGTTGTTACGCATACCTACATAGTATGTACATATATGTATATATATTCACTATGAATTTCTATCAGTAATATAATAATAAACATAAAAATGTTGTAAAAAAGGAAATCTACCACAGTTATGATAACGATTTCATGTATGGAAGTTGTGAATTTATTCTATTAAAATGTTTCCACACACATTATGGTTACCAGGAGAAGACTGTGGAATAAAACAGTCAGAGGATATTGCAATAATTGAACCGCATGTGGTGAAAAGTATTATGGATTTTTAAATAACCAACATGAGGTAAAAATATAAAATTTTATTAAAACTTAATTTCGGAGGGAGCAAGAAGAGAATATGAAAAAAGAAATAATACTAAAAATTATATTTTTTGTGCAAAAATATGTACAAAAACTTTTAATTGCTGTGTAAACTACATCAAAAACACTCTATGGATTTTTTGTTTTAATAATTTTACAATTGTTTTTGTGCGACCTCTTTAGACAACGTAGCCATTTTTTGTTTAAAACTGGTTAAAAGAAAAACAACTACTAATGACCATTACAGCTTAAAGTTTCCAGATTTTAAGTTGCTGCAGATTATAGTGGGACAGCAACTAAACTACTATTAGGAGACTAAAAAAATGCGCGATATACGTACAGCCACATCTATACTTGGAATTGTTGTCAAAAACACTTAAAACCCATTTGCAACACATTTTATACTTGAACTTATACAGAAAATAAATAAAAAACTATTTCAACACATGTACCTTAGTGCGGCCCACTCGTATGAAGGAAAAATACAATTTAAGATTGAATTGTTTAATTTTTTTAGTTGGATTGAAATACTTGATTTGCTAAACTAATGAAATTATGTAAATAATATTAATATGAAAATCACTAATAGATGAAAAAACGGTTTAATGTCTGTTTAGTTAGGCTCATTACAATTGTTATGAGCCATCCTAATATACGTGTATTCACACAAGTACAAAAGTACTGTACTAAAGAAACAAAAATCTAAATTTAGCCTTAGTTAAAAATTTATAGACATTCAAGTAGAAAAAAGATGCAAAAAATATTATATATCTGAACTTTTGCGGCCTTTCCTACAAAACAAAAATATAAAAAAAAATATAACGGAAAGAATGAAACTTAGCAAATAAAAGGCAGCATCTTATTTCAAAACCGCTTTACTAGGTTATAAACTTAACTTAAGAGTTTAACAAAATTGAAATAGTAATTTTTGCATAACTGTCTTTGCCAAACAAACAATTGCAACTGTTTTCCAACACTAATTCAAACACATACACTTTAAATATAAAGTTGACACAACTTTTGTAGTAAAGCATTCCCTTCTTTTTCCCTTTGTCGGTTTCATTTTACTCTTGCAAAAAAATAGGAAAATGTATTCACACTGTCTTGTCTAGATAAGTGTTAAGTAAAGGGTCATCAAATACGCGCACTCCATGTCATAGTTTGAAGTTGCTTTTTAAACCATTTCGTTTTTCTTGTTTTTTTACAATGAAGTTTCTTAAATATTGTTTTCCTTTCCCTTGGTGAAGGCTGGCAAAAGGACATGCTAACTACTTGTTACAGAAATGTAAATTTTCTTAAACTTCCTTTTTGGCAGTCGTTAAATTTGCAGGGGAAGGAAACCGTAATGGGAGTGATAACAATGACTGAAAAATGCTGCTAATGTAAATAAATGTGTATATATGTATATTAGAAGCAAATAAAATGGTACATTTTTTTAAATTTTACTGATTAATGGATGGAATCTTTAAGAGTTTGTTGCAATTGGAAAACCAGAAAAATTGTTATAAACAAATTTTGGGGAGTTTTTACGCCATTTAAGATCAAATAAAAATTTATAATGGAATGCAGGCGTATGATCAATATATTATGAAATAGTATATATTTCATACGTATAGATATCACTGTAAAAGCATTCATTACTAATATAAATATTAAAATTCAAATAATTTAGGTGATTAGTAGTTTTTATTAGATTCAGTTTTATTAAATATTCTAAACACATTCTAAATATATTTATTCTGATATATATGAATATTCTTTTATTTTACACCTTTATAATTAATATTACGTTTGTGTATTTCTTAGCATAAATTAATTAATAATAATACGAAAAATTTATTGAAATTATAAATCAACATTTCTATTTTGGTTTCTTTTTTTTATTGTTCTTAATTTATGCAATCAGTGCATAATTTAACATCATTTATTATTATTTATTTGTTTTGATTTTTTGTTGTATTTTTAATATTAAATTTATTTTATCAGCAATGATTGTGATGGTTGTTGGTGGAATACAAATTAGCTAATTGTAAGCCTCAGCCAAAAAATATTCGATGTGTTTGTAGCCATACTTACTTGCTTCTTTTACTTAGCATTTTCGTTCGCACAATCGTATTACAATTGAAAACAACAACTAACTAAGTACTATGTATTACATTTACACTTCCAACGACTAAAGCTAAAAATTTATGTTGAATTAAAGGTGCGCTCGTGTTAGTGTAATTTTGTATGTTGTTTGTTTGTATAAGCGAGTGCGTGTGTTTGTTATTGTTAAATATTATGCTAATTATTTTTTGTTGAATGAACATTTGTAATGAGTACAACAACATTATTTCTTATATACACAAAAGTAACAAATAAAATTAAACAACAACACCAAAACTATAGAACAAAATTACAGAATCACAGCTTAATTAAGATTTTTAGGTGGAATGGCAGGAGAACGAAGGGAACATTTCGTACAGCAAGATAGTATAAAATAATGAAAGTAATGCTCGTTTGCAAAACTTATTTGCTGTGTGCTTGCATAGTTGGAGATGAGTTTATTTGTTATTGTAGCACAATTAATAAACCTGGCTAATTGCACACCTTGATGTTTGTTTAAATAACAACGAATGGAATTTAAAGTTTTGTATATGTGTGTAGTTGAGTAGTAGTGTTAACATCAACAGCAGTTCAGGTATTAACATTTTATTTTCTTGGTAATATTTAGAGTTATTTTTGACAAAGTTTTTGTTTTCATTAAAATATATATGTATGTATATTGGAGAATAGATGGTAAGATAGATTTTGTCTCAAATAAAACTTACGTGCATAATGAGGATTATAGTCATTTTCAGAAAGGGACCTTATATGTCCGGTAGGGTCATTTAAGTTTCGATCCTAAAGAAAATTGGTAGATAGATTTGTGTTGAAAGAAATTAACTTATATAAATTTCATCGCTATACTCGAATTCTAAGGCCAGAAATGAGTGTTAAAGTCATTTCCTGAACAGGGCCTTATATGGGAAGTAAGGTCACTTATGGTCCGATTCAAAAATTAAGTTATCAAGTAATGTTATCAAGTAATGTCTCCAAAGAATATAAAATTGGACCCTATTTCTTAACAATTGTTAACAAAAAGCCCGCCTTCATGTTGTTGTAAAACTAAAATATGTTTTGTTAAATCTTTAATAAAATATTTTTTTGCAGATATTTTCCTAAATTCTTCATAAATTTAATTTAAATAGTACTCATTGATATTATTTTATTTGTGTAAAATTAAATGCATTTGTAGATATTTCTTTATAAAGTACTCTATAAACACATACACATACATAGAACTTTGATCAAATGCTAGCTAATATTCAATTATACCTGAATGAAGTTCCAAATTGCATATAGGACTAAAGGTGTGCAATACAAAGTATTAACTAAACATTTATAAGGCAAATGTCTTACAGGTTGTGTATCATTAAACATACATAGAAGAGTGTGGGTATAATACTGATAGTCATATCATGACTATAAATACTGTTACTGGAAATTATACTTGGCAAATGGGCCGTAATATTTGTAAAGAAAATTTCAAATATTAGACATGTCTGTAAAGTATGCTGTATATTATAGTTTAAGCTGCTAACATTGATGTAAAAACACATAATAAAACATTTAAGTAAATAATGGCGATGAGAACGATGACGCTGATGATGGCAATGATGATGTCGATGATGAGACAAAATGGTGAGTGCTCTGATGTTGTTAATTTGCCGATTGCCTTTAGAATAAATTACTTCTTTAAGTCATGATGATTTATATGATTTGAAGTATAGTAATGTTCAGTCCATTGATGTTTATAGAGGTTTTAGAACTTTAAATATATAAAATTTTAATGTTCTTAAGGAAACAGTTTGTTTACTGTCAGTACCAAAAGGTGCTATAAACTTTTAAGAAATAATATTTTTTATTGTTATGCGTATTTCTTTTAACTTTAGAATTTTATGATTCTCATCCCTAGAAGCAGGGTTTTTTGCTAAAGTTAATTTTATTATTATATATAAATATTTTTTGCAATTTAATGCTTCTTAATGTAGGTACATTAGATAGACTCAAAAATAGGAATTTTAGTATATAAGTATTGTGCTCCATATTCAAGCTGGATTAAATTAAAAAATAAATTTAAAAAATTAAAAAGTTGCAAACATTTTAAATTTAATTTGTAAATAAAAAAATCGTAAAACTGTTTCTTTCCAAATGTATAAAAACTTATTTCAGAACAATATTTTGTGATAAAGTTAAGCGTCCATACAAATGGGGACTATTCTAATTCGAATACGTATGTATGTATATGTGTGGCTGGTCTCTTATCGTAAGTCCCATTGGATATTCCCAATAATCTGACCAAATTAAGCAGACACAAAACACTAAAGTGTAAGTGACATTAAGTTAATTTTATTTATGTGTATTCGAGTGTAAGTCGGTAGAATCTTCCTGTATACCGTCTGTTGTGTTTAGAGTGTTTTTTCGTATATACATTTTACTTAATATTTGTATCTTCCTCTGTGTGTATTTTTTGCTTTAATGTGTGATGTTGAGAAATGGTAAAACAAAATATATGCAAAAGGGACAAACATGATAAAAATGAATACTGAAAGTGTAAAATAAAACAAGAAACCAAAAAAAAAAAAAACATTACTCTATATATAAATTTCCCCAGAGATCAATCAGTATTATGGTTAAAGAAGTAACAAAAACTCAAAAGAGAAAAAAGTAAAACGTTACAACAGATTATGACAAAGACATTAAGAAATATTTTTTCTCATGAGCAGAATGTGTGTATATCTGACTGTTAAAACTTATGCAGAATTGTTTGGTTATAAAGCAAAAAAACCCTAAAGTTGGTAACGACTTCATGATTATTACGGCAAAAGAGAAAATAAATAGGATTTTCATATTAAGTTTAAGAAAAATAGTAAACTTTCAGTTTAAAAAAACACTTATAACTTGTCTTATGCTCAATTACAGTTCTTTCAAACAATTACATAGTATTGATTCGAATAAGGACATTAACTTGTGTTTTTTTAGTGTTAAACTATGTATTAATTAAACTTCTGTTAGACTTTTCTTCAATACTTTTTTTAGAAGTCATAAAATATTTTTAACAATCAGCCTACCTCATAATCAGTTGTAATTTCTGTGTAAACATTTTATTTGTTTGGTAAAGAAATTAAACGTACATTTATAACACATTTAACAATTTTAACGCTTTCGCATGTCATAAATATCAAACACTTGTGAAATATGCTTGATTTTGATATGTCATACACACTAACATATAAATTGCTTTATATTTCCCCTCGTAAAACGTCGTAAGCATAACCTAAAATAAAAATAAATTTACTTGCCAAGTAATGTGGGAGCACTTAATCATAAACCGCCACTATAAGTATGCAACATATTTACTTATATAGCCAAATGTTAATAAAACAAAACAATAAAATTTGCCCTCTATTTATTAAATAAACACTTTTTATGTTAAATATCTTTCTGGCATTTTATTTCCTTTATTTTTACTGGAACGAAAATAAAACCAATTGAGAATGTTATATTAGGCTGTGCCGAATCGTATATACCCACCGACAAATTGTACGCCGTAAAAGGAATGCTACTCTATAAACATCAGTGTTATATTTGGAATATGACTTAAATCAGTTATGGTCAAAAATCTTTTGAACTAACGATGGGAAAATGGTAGAGAGGTTTTGACTCTTAAGATAATAATAAGTGTTTAAGCCATTTTCTAAAGCTGACCTTAGGGTCAATTATTGTCCGATTCTAAAACAAAGAAAAGAATGATTTCGGTTCATATGAAATTATTAATATCGAATTTCATTGCCATACTCGCACTTCTAAAGCAGCTGAGACCGTTTAAGCTTTTTTTTGGAGGCCACTTGTATGGGAACTATCCATGATCCGATATTGCCCATTATCACTACCAAACAAACCTTATAAATGATAATATTTATGCAGAATTTTAATTGTGTAGCTCCTCCCGTGTGGTATCTGTCATGAATTCAACAGACAGGCGGACGGCTAGATGCATAGATTATATATATTGGTTTTGTCTTAGACAAATATTTCGATTTGTTACAAACGGAATGACAAATAAAATATACCCTTATCTTCTTTGATGGTGGGTATAATAAACGATTTGCAATCATGCACATATACTCGTATATTGTGTTATTTAAAAAAAAAAAATTAAATAAAAAAATCACAGTGGTATATTCTTGAAATTTCATTGTTTTATATTTTATTTAAATTTATTTGTTTTAATGTACATAGTACAAGGTGAAATGATTTTCGTAATATAACTTTGTGTTAAATGTATGTTCTATTTCTAGTTAATGTATGAAATATGTTATAAGTACAATTAATTTAAGTAGCTTGTTTTTTATATCATTTCAAACAAGATATTTATTAAAATATCGGCTTAACGAATGATCGTTTTACTATGTATGATCGTTTTACTATGTATGATCGTTTTACTATGTATGATCGTTTTACTACTTATGTTCAAACAAGATATTTATTAAAATATCGGCTTAACGAATGATCGTTTTACTATGTAATCCGTGAGTTTTATATAATTTTCTTTGTTTGAAAATGCTTTAACATTAGCACTTTTTATACCCACCATCAAGAAAATTGGGGGTATATTGTTTTTGTCATTCCGTTTGTAACACATCGAAATATTCGTCTAAGACATATAAAAGTATATGTATACATTCTGTTAAAACACGACAGCGTCCAAAGGGGAACAGCTAGAAAGCACAAAATTTTTACTTAAATAAGCATAAGGATGTTATGAAAATCGATTCATAATTGATCCTATCCTCTTTAGAAAATTACTTTAACACTCAAAAATTGCAGTGTAGTGGTATACTTTATCATTTTATAGCAAATATATCTCCCTAAAAGCCTTCTGTCATCTGATGTCTATATTAATTTTAAATAGTAAACTTTAGCATATATATCAAATAAAATTTACTTTAATTTTACAGCAGAAAATTTGATGATATATACATATATCACTCCCAGTACTGGGAGTTTTTAGGTAGGTGTTTTAAATTGGTTATTTGTACATACAGATGTGTAAGTAGGATGGCTTTGTAAATACCAATAAAAAATAAGGCGACATAGATTTCTGTTAACTTAAATTTTTATTAAAGGAAACTTTTCTCGTTCCTATATTTTTTTACTTAAATTTTTTAATTAAACTAATATTATTTTGGAGACATCTCTCCAATGACAAGTCTGTGTTAAAATCGTAATTTCTTCAATACTTTCATGGGGTAAATTCTACTTCTTTTTGCGTCTTTGGAAGGTTTTTTTTGTAATGTATTTTTTTAAATTAACCTTCAAATACATTTTAAGTGATTCTTCCTATTGAATAAATATAATAAATTTATCTCATATAATTTTCTGTTTATATGCCGTTAGATAAATATTTTTAATTACATTTTATGAACAAACATATATAAGAGTATGAAACATTATTCAGTTATTATTTATAAAATATAATAAATAAAACCAATAAATATTAAAATAGTCGAAGTGTATAAATTTTAGATTTTTTTTTGCTTTTATTAAGTGTATTTGTATATACATATGTATTTTGTAAATAATTACAAAAATAAGAGTAAGTAACGTATTATATTTTTTTCGTGGGCGAATTCGTTGAGAAAATCTTCAATATTAAGAAATTCCGAGTTATAACATTTGCCTGATATTGCAGTATTATGTATACTTAAAAAGTATATACAATTTTTCATAATAATTATTATTTGTATATATTAAATCTGCATAAAAATGAGTTGTTTTTTGAAAAATCTATATATTGAATTGGAAACAAAAAGTGTTTTTATCATTTGACTGAATTTCGTTTAATAATTCAAAATAAATTTATTTGCATACTTAATTAAAATACAAGCAAATTAAAATTGTTTTTGTTATTTATATATATGTATATATAAATATGCAATATTGTACATATGTACATTTTATAGAGTTTGTTTATTTTTTGAACGTTAATTACGAATTGTGTGTGCATAAAAATGTTTTGTTGTATGTATGTACGTGTGGGTGAATTTGCTGTTGAATTGAATGTTTTTTTTTAATTTGAATCCTGTTAAAATACCATTAAGTGTAAAACCTAATCATAAATATTTAATTTCAATAATATTATTAATATTAGAAAGTGTATTTTATTTAAAGTTTATAAATGGATTAATGCTTTTAATTTAGAACCAAAAAACTTAGTTATAAAAAATATAAATAATTTAAACATTATCGTTATGCTAGATAACTTAATTTTTTCTTAAAGTGTCCTATTATGTAAAATAATAATACTATAAACAATATTTTTCATATCCAAATAATACCTTTCTATTGTAACCGTATTTCTCCGTCCTGATTATTTAAAAGTAGTATGATAATGTCTTATAAATAATGTGTTATATAAATGCTCTTCAATTAGACATCTTTTTCATAAAGATAAACAACCTATAATATTTCCATTAACTAAATTAACGTGTTATGACTACTGCGTAAGTAAATTTTAGTATTATAATTATATGCTATAATTTTAATTTTAATTATTGTGTTAATCTATTAACTTTATCCTAGTTAAAACTAAAAACTATTTTGTATTTTTCTCAGTTTTCTCGAAAAACATACATATCTAATTTTTGCTCTCTTGTTGTGCTTATGGCAGAAACATAAAATGTTCCTATTTGTTACACCTCAAAGCTCTTAAATCACTTGGTCACGTAAATGTGTGTTTCCTATTTGTAAGTGATGTTGCATGTTAGTCACTGTTAGGTGAAGATGTGCGCCAATTTAGGAAATAAAGTGGCCAACAAAAACATATGTATGTGCACATAAAAATACGTATGTTCAATACATGTTAGTTAAATCTGCGTATGACTTTTCGCTCTCCGGTATAAAATTTGTATGTGAATGTATAAAGTGTGTATGTTGCATTGTTTGTAATATGTATGATATTTGGTTTTATTGGTCAAACAGTGAAATCAGTGAAGATATTCTACCTAAACACTTCACCACACAATATTTGACCACCACTAGAATGACAACATGGAGAGGCTTTCCAAGTATCACATATACACATGGACATTTAAAAGAGTTTGTTTTTAAACCTCTCTTAGCTGTAAAAGATACACCTACACAAAAAATATAAATATTAAGAAGAGAAAATAAAATGACCTCAACAAAATCCACTTTATTTGGTTGAACACCACCCTTTATGGTCGTATGACAATGCAAGATCTATTTGCAACTTATTTCCTGTTCTTTTTTACCTTCTCTCTGCTCACAATTTTGTCTGCTATTTGAAGTTAGTTTTAAACTAGAGAGCTTTGTTGCGGGACTTGGTTTTATCCTTTGCAAAACAAATGTTGTCCTGGTTGTTATCGTTGGTTTTTAGTGGCATTGAGTTCTGAGTATCGTGAATGCAGTGAGTATACTCATGTTACTGGTATGAATGCTGTATTTTTCGGTTATATTATTCCCAGTAAAAACTCGATAATGACATGTACTTACACAATTTTTTACTTTACAATGTTTATTACTTTAAGTGTTTTTATAGTTATACAAATAATTAGATAAGTATTTTATTTTGAGTTTTGTCATTTTATTTGAACAAAGGACTTCAAAGTTTTAAAAACTACATTCCTCAAAAAATATTTAAAAATACAAGAAGAGTTGTAAAAAAATTGGTTTTATTTTAATTTCATTCTGAACTGACAATCCTGCCTGGCAATTATTTTTTATACACACAAAAAAGAAAATAGTTTTCTGTTTAAAAACATCATTTAATGTTATTAGTAAGATAGTGAACTTACGAACAAGAGAAATTTTTTGGCGCCAAAAAACAGCTCTTTAACTCCCTAGTTGTAAGTACTTATTTAAGCAGTTATTTGGAGTAGTTCAGGGCCTTTCTTAACCTTTTAAATGTTATTAAATGGTAGTTTTTGCTGTGTAGTTTGTGGGTTTAGTTTCAAATGCTTATACTTTAGTAAGTATTTGAATCTGTTTGTAGTAAAACTGTTTTATTTTAGTGTCCTAATAAATCTTTTACAATAGTCATTGTATAAACGAACTGTTTTCTTCTATTTTATACAAGGTATATGCAATTGCGTGCTGTTTCTGTATAAATTGTTTCTATTATATTTATATGCTGTTTTGTCTTCATTTTTACTAGTATGTGGTTTAGGGTTTATGTTTGGTTTTAATCTTTTGCACCTCGAGTGGTTTTTTATCTTCACTACCATTATTTCTTTGTGCAAGTTATGATCTAATGATTTTTGTTTTCAAAGAAGAATCTTCTGTTGTAACTGTTTGTATTATTTGTACTATGTTGTTGTAAAACTTGACTTTTTTAGTTTAAAGTGTTCACTCCTTAACACGATTAAAAAAATTTGTTTAGAATATTCTTTTACTCATATTAGTCTGAAAAAAGAATCCGGTGAGAAACTTGTTTAAAAAATATGGAAATATTTTCATGAAAATTAGCTTTCAGCCTGAAAGTAAATCAAAAGTAGAAACCATTTTTTGAAGGCATTTTTATAATATTAGTTGAATATACCCATAGAAATCTTACTTAACCGCTAAGTAAACATGTAATATTTGGAGCAGAGTGTAAGAAATAACTACATTACCTATAATACACATTACCAGGGAAACCGCAAATATACTTCAAAAACAGAGTTTTAATAGTTGTAAAAACTTCAAACATGCTCCTAAAATTTTAAATATGTGCTTAAAAATAAATGTTTAAATTAATTTTTTATATTAAAAAACAAAAAAAGACAGAAATATTGATCTAATGAATATTACATCAATATTTAATGTCATAATTTTTTATTCATATTAATTTATCTTATAGGTAAATGAATTAATTTAATTTACTTTAAAATAACCAATAAATAACATGAAGCTAAAACAAATTTCAAATGACTGAAAAGTGTAAATATCTTATCCATGAGTCCATACAACGCACTACAAAAAACATGCATTTGCATATTTTTGTAAATTTTGTATTATTAACATTTATGCAAACGAGTCAATTAAAACTTTAAAGAACTCTTTGTTTTTTTTAATAAAACTATTTTTTATTTATGGTGTTGTTATTTTGAGAAAACTATTTTGTGAAATACTGCAGTAGCATAAACTGTGCACATTTATGTAAATGTTTATTATAAGTGTAGAATAATATTGAAAAGGTTATTTTGATTTAATTGAAATGTTGTAGAAAAGAAAAACTTTTAAACAAATTCATTTACACATTTAAAAATGTATATTCTACAGTCAAAGTAAATGTAATGTTTCACTTATTTTTACAGTGCGATTAGTCTATTTTTATTAAAAATAATAAAGGTTTTTGTAAATATGAAAAAGGGGACACAAAGATTGAGATAATATATAGAAATTCTATTAATCTGAATATGAATCTGAATATCAATATCAATATGAATAAGAATACGAATATGAATAGGAAAATAGCGGAAACGTAGACTGAGATAATACAGAGACATGAATTTGAATATGAATTGGAATAGGAAAATAGCGGAAACTTAGACTGAGATAATACAGAGACATTATATGAATTGGAAAATAGGGGAAACAAAAATTGAGACAATACAGAGACATTCTATGAATCTGAATATGAATATGAATATAAATATGAATATAAATATGAATATAAATATAAATATAAATATAAATATAAATATAAATATAAATATAAATATAAATATAAATATAAATATAAATATAAATATAAATATAAATATAAATATAAATATAAATATAAATATAAATATAAATATAAATATAAATATAAATATAAATATAAATATAAATATAAATATAAATATAAATATAAATATAAATATAAATATAAATATAAATATAAATATAAATATATAAATATAAATATAAATATAAATATAAATATAAATATAAATATAAATATAAATATAAATATAAATATAAATATAAATATAAATATAAATATAAATATAAATATAAATATAAATATAAATATAAATATAAATATAAATATAAATATAAATATAAATATAAATATAAATATAAATATAAATATAAATATAAATATAAATATAAATATAAATATAAATATAAATATAAATATAAATATAAATATAAATATAATATAAATATAAATATAAATATAAATATAAATATAAATATAAATATAAATATAAATATAAATATAAATATAAATATAAATATAAATATAAATATAAATATAAATATAAATATAAATATAAATATAAATATAAATATAAATATAAATATAAATATAAATATAAATATAAATAAAATATAAATATAAATATAAATATAAATATAAATATAAATATAAATATAAATATAAATATAAATATAAATATAAATATAAATATAAAAAATATAAATATAAAATATAAATATAAATATAAATATAAATATAAATTAAAATATAAATATAAATATAAATATAAATATAAATATAAATATAAATATAAATATAAATATAAATATAAATATAAATATAAATATAAATATAAATATAAATATAAATATAAATATAAATATAAATATAAATATAAATATAAATATAAATATAAATATAAATATAAATATAAATATAAATATAATATAAATATAAATATAAATATAAATATAAATATAAATATAAATATAAATATAAATATAAATATAAATATAAATATAAAATAATAAAATATAAATATAAATATAAATATAAATATAAATATAAATATAAATATAAAATATAAATATAAAATAAATATAAATATAAATATAAATATAAATATAAATATATTTATATTTATATTTATATTTTATATTTATATTTATATTTATATTTATATTTATATTTATATTTATATTTATATTTATATTTATATTTATATTTATATTTATATTTATATTTATATTTATATTTATATTTATATTATATTTATATTTATATTTATATTTATATTATATTTATATTATATTTATATTTATATTTATATTTATATTTATATTTATATTTATATTTATATTTATATTTATATTTATATTTATATTTTATATTTATATTTATATTTATATTTATATTTATATTTATATTTATATTTATTTATATTTATATTTATATTTATATTTATATTTATATTTATATTTATATTTATATTTATATTTATATTTATATTTATATTTATATTTATATTTATATTTATATTTATTTATATTTATATTTAT
This sequence comes from Lucilia cuprina, assembly GCF_022045245.1. NCBI lineage: Eukaryota > Metazoa > Arthropoda > Insecta > Diptera > Calliphoridae > Lucilia > Lucilia cuprina. Next base: position 70,912,935 of record NC_060950.1, on the reverse strand, counting down.
ATTTATATTTTATTTATATTTTATATTTATATTTATATTTATATTTATATTTATATTTATATTTATATTTATATTTATATTTATATTTATATTTATATTTATTATAATTTTATATTTATATTTATATTTATATTTATATTTATATTTATATTTATATTTATATTTATATTTATATTTATATTTATATTTATATTTATATTTATATTTATATTTATATTTATATTTATATTTATATTTATATTTATATTTATATTTATATTTATATTTATATTTATATTTATATTTATATTTATATTTATATTTATATACAATCTGGTATTGAAAATTAAAAATGCTTCTTATTTAAATAGACGCACATACATACTACATATTTCTTGTTTTATTTTCATCCAATTTATATTTATATATTCTTTTTTATCAAAAACTTTTTGGCGTATTAAGAAAAAACAGAATAAAACTTTATTGACTTCATATTAAAAACTTTATTTGTTTGGTTACAAAATATTGAGGGAACAACTTTTTTACATTTTATTTATTTCATTTCTATTTTTCCAATAATATTAAGAAACCTAAAGTTTAACAGTTGTAACATTTGTGGGTCATAAAATTAATAAAAAAAATAGCAAATTGAAAAAAGACACAATATAACATTAGAAAAGACAGGTTACGCCACTTTTAAGGAACAATTTAAAAATAAATGTATGTATTTTAATATAAAAATATTAAAAATTAAAAAATTACTTGTCCGGCTCAATCATAATATATATAATATATTTAAATAAATATTTAATTTTCATAATTATTATAATATATACAACTATAAAACATCATTACTATGTTACATAAAAATAAATCTTAATTCCTATAAAACAATAATTGTTTTTCCAACTAAAATTTATCCTTGTAAACATCATGATATTTACAAAAAAAAAAAAAAAAAATACAAAAAGTGCTGACATGTTATAGAATGTAAAAGTTTTATTAGTAGTATAATATTATTTTTTTTTCGATTGAAATTGCCTTTAGTTATGAGTTGCCTGCTTTATAGAACATATAAGAAACTAAGGTAATAAATCAATATAATCACAATGGAATTGTGGATAGAGAAAGTTTGTAAAGAAATAGCTACCTAAAGTGATGAGTAATTTCAAGTTCATAGTAACAAATAGAAAAAGTTAAAGGAAAAGGTACAACTTTTCTGGTCAGAAGACTTTCCATAAAAAATAAGAACAATCTTTAGGAAAAATACAGATTAAAAATAAAAAAGTTACAACATGATATTATGAAAGAAAATTATTTACCTATAGGCCCAAATATTTTAACTTGTTATTTTCTTGCATGTCATTACAAATTCATATCAAAAATTATGCAAATTTTTCAACAGCGATTTTCTTTTGGTTTCTTTCTTCATGATGTTTTTACGAGTTGCCAACAAAAAGAAGGAAATTATTTTTTTTCAAAATGGTTTTAATATTCTGGTCACGTTTTATGAGTGTTGAAATTTTCATGAAAAAAATTAAATTATTTTTTCTTCATTCAAAAATGTGTGGAGATTGTCAAAGTTGTGTTGTTTTGCTTTAAAGTGTTAATGATTTTTATGATTAATTTTATTACGTAAAAAAAATCCGTTTCAGTACGTATGAGCAATATTTAATTTTTGTAAAATAATACGCACATGCTGATTTTAATACGTTATGCAAATGTATATTAAATTTAACTTGCAGTGTTATTGCCTCAGTTAGGTATTAGACTTAGATGAATTATAATACATAAAAATATTTTATTTTACTTATGAGACTAAATACCTTTCAAATACAAAAAGATGGAATAGGTTTTTACAGTAGGCTAATATAGTGCCTAATCATTAATAACAATAATATAATATTGAGTTTTGTTTCTGTATTCAATATAATTTTAAGTGCTGGTATTGTATGATTTCTTGTCATAATAAAGGCTGAACAATGCATTTTTTCATAACAGAAACTTCTAGTCGTTACATAAATTGAAAAAATATATTTAAAAATATTTCCAATAGTAAATAACAAAAAGAAAACCCACTACAGTGAATTTATTTAAAAATTGAGGTTGTAGACACGTTAAAAAACTTTTTAACTTATTTCGGAAAATTATTCTTTTTGAGCTATTTCTAGTTTACACATTATTAGATTTAAAATTAATAATTTTCTTATTATATTTTAATCGTTTATATGATAAATATTTTTTACACATACATATTGCAAATTAAATCCTTTTAAAATAAAATTAATTTTATTTTAATACTTTAAATTGCAGATTATTTTTTATCTTTTTCATTTGCCAGTTTAATCAATATGTATCAGTATCTATGTCACCATTTACCTAAACAATTAAAGCCATTTTATACTAATACTCACTACTAGATATTATAGTAACTACTTCCGCTATAACTAAAACGCTCTAAACGTATTCGCCATTTAAAAAGGGCTTAATACATGCAGATATGTACATGTGTATGTATCATTTTAATGTATGTGTGCCGAAGTCATACATGGGTATATGATGGTGTGTAGAAAATATTTGCAATGGCCATGTAATCAATTACATTTATGCGATAGCAAAATTCAATTATAGAAGGTTTAGATTTTCTAATTACGTCCATAAAACGTTTCACATGACTACGAGTACGAAAATGCCATCAGAACATATAAGTACCATCAGTAATTGAAATGTATTAAAAAATCTAACGATTTATTTGCAATCAAATAATGTCTTGCTGTTGTAGTATATTGCTGAACCATATTTTTTAAATAGTAAATTAAAAATGTATTTAATTAAATTTTTTTACAATTTACTAAAGCTGTTCGAAAACCAATTGCATTGAATAATTATAAGTAATAAACAAGTTAATTAAAATTAATGAACAAACAAACAAATCTGATTAGTTTTTTTTTAAATTTATATTTAACTAAATCAAACTCAATTAAAACAATTATGTATGACTACAATAAAAACTATTAGAAAAAAACTATAAGAAAATAAAAATCATATTGATTTTTAAGCTGTTTATTTATCTGAAACTTAAAAATGTGTTTGTTTTAAAACAAAACCTCTTTTCAATTTTTATTATTGATAAAGCCTTGGCAGTTTCATGTATATACATATTGGTATTATTTATGGCTTACCCTTTTTATGAATTTTTTAAGTTTGATAAAGCTTCCATATGTTTATCCTCATAAGTATCTGCATAATTTTTATGTATGTATATATATTTATTGACAGACAGATGAGTACATGTGTGTAAGCGCGTCAGCAAAGTCAATTCAAGCATATAAATATATTTGACAAGGATTAAATTATGGTTAAAATGATAAGAATTCTAAAAAATCTTTTGAAAATAATGTAGGCCTTTTACCTCTTTTTATTAATGCGTATGCTTATTTTCTTTACTTGGTAAACAAATACTTGAGGCTTTAAATATGTTTTGTTCTTGCAAAAGAAAAGGAAGTTGAACATAATCCATATTCAATGTAAAACAATTTTTTTTACCAATAGCCACAAATGAATGTTTTGATTTTTTTCTTTAAATTCTTATATTTTTTGGGTGCTGCAAATATTTTGAAATTATATTTAAATGCCTTGAATGTTAATGCCACAAATATTTACATCTGACACATGTTGTGTCGTACTTCATTTGTAGTAAAAAACATATGAGCAATTTTTCGTTGTAGAATGTTAATAAAATAAAAGTTTAAAGGTTAGCAAGACTGAAATTACCTTCGTCTTCATCATTTTTCAATAAACACATGTGTTTTCCTAAGAAAATGCACGAAATAAAAGAAGTCTTTTGAATAAAATTTCCAGTATTATTAACAAACAACAAACCCTAGAAAGTACTTAGACAGGAGGATATATGACTACTGAATAAGTATCTCTAAAAAACAAGCCACACTCCAAGTGAAGTAGAAGAAAAGTGAAAATAGCTAGAAAAATAATAAATAAAAGGAAAAAAAAACATAATAAAACATACTTCCAAAGTCATTTACATACAAACACATGTATATATGTGATTTCACCTTTTGCAGCATTCAAATTTTGTATAAAAACTTACCAGTATGTAGCTTTTATGAGAAAGTAGACGAACACATGTAAGTACATGTAAAGGTTTATCAGAAAAATAATAGGGAATCTTTCAAAACCAATGTACATTGTATAAGTATAATATATTTGAAAAGAAGAATCAACCATCTTGAAAAGAGGAGTTTATGGCGGTTGAATTTTTAAAATGCGTTTATTTCAGTAACGTGATCTAATAAACAAAAAAAAAAAAAATTATGCGAATTGTTTTGGCTCTACACATAGTATATAACTGTCAAATATTGAATAGAAAAAAGAAAATTCTCCCCTAAGATAAAAATAAATACATAAGGAATTCAATGAATAAAAGTAGAAAAAAAACGTCAAAATCTAAAGTGAAAGAAAATACATTTACTTATAAAGAGTACGTAGGAGAAAAAAAATATTTTACTTAAATAAAAATCCTTTGGCATTAAAAATTTGAAAGGTCTTGCCTTTATTTTCATTTTCAATAAATTTTATTAACACAATCATCACAAGTATAAGTGTTGCAAACAACAACAGCCACTACAACGGCAACAACCATCTAAACAAAACCATTATTACAAACACAAACCCAGACAGTGCCTGTCTGTCTGTCAGTCTGTTTCTCTTCTTTTCTTTTCGATTCTATTCAAACCATCAACTACAGATACTCAAACACACCCACATATATACATACCTATGTTAACATTGTCAAGTGCATGTATATGAATTCATATCCATATGTATTAGTATTCGTGATATAAGCACAGGGTTTCCTTTTTCACATGCATACACACATATTTTTATATATTTTATACAAATAAGCTTTGAATTAAAGCTTTAGTTATGCATGAATATGCGTGAGTGTGTATATTTATTATTTTTCAATTTGATTCTAAAATCCTCGGTTTATGTATCAAAATTTTTATAGATTTTCATTTTTTGATCCCACTTTAAGCCAAAAGTTAGTATTATTATTTTATTAGGTTTCTCATGTGTGTATATTATGTTTCAAATAGGGATTTCTTACTTAAAATTTTTTCTTCAAATTCAATTTGCTAAAAAGTTCCATACATAACTTATACTATATAGCAGATTATTCCTCTTATAATTGAAAACGAAATGAAATTTGTAGGTATAATTTTTATAGCATGACCCTTGTAAGATGAATTTGATTTTGCTAAAATTCTTATTGGTATTTTGTGCACATTTTTGTTTTGGTAGAAATACCTTTATAGATTGTATATTTACCAAGAAGGAACTTATTTTCAAAATTAAATGCAAACAAGAATCTAATTTGGGCTTTGGTTTATTATGGTTTTATCTAAGATTTTGGTTGCAAATTAAGCTAATATTTGAAATAGAGTTTCGTTTTCCTTAATAATAAATAAATGCATAAGAAATACATAAGAAGTTTAATAAAGTGCATAAATTAAAAAAAAAACATTTCGTCATTCTCAAGGTCAAGGATTGGCCATAGACCCATAAAAGTATATGTATTATGGTAACTTTAATTTCTTAGACGAACTAGTCTGTCCGTCTGTTTGATGAAATCACGATTAATAC
>NC_060950.1:70849792-70902292 GCF_022045245.1 Lucilia cuprina | reverse complement strand
AAGCACAATTGAACATGTAGAAGCGTAAGTTTCTCTAAAGAGTGTCAAAGGACAAACTTTAGACAATCTTTAGTAAAGTTTTTTATTTCATGTTATAAGTATTCCTCTGTAACCACCAGCGTTCTACTTCTTCTACTACTATTTTCTCCAAGATTTCTTTTAATGTTTGGAATATTTTTTCTTTTCTGAACAACTTTGCTACAACAATGCAGCTGACAGTAGACATATGTGAAAACGTGTTGGGTTCAATGTTTCTATGTGTTAATATGCAAGAAATTGTCTCCGTATGCCTTAACACAAATAAAAAAGTTTTCATGTGAACGAAAATTGGTTAAATTCTTTAGAAAATTGGTTTAAGTTTAATTAAGAATAATTTTTTACTGTTTGGAAAGATTTTAATTACAACAAAAAATCTTCAGTACTGAATATACATACGTATGAGTAATACACAATAGGTTTGCAGAAAATCATATTACGTATACGTAAAATGTTTTACTAAAAGTCATGCAATTGTCATCATATTAATATTGTCATCAAAAATATGTTGTTTTCAAAAAAAAAAAAAAAAAAAAAAATTATAATTATACTGACTATACTCATTGGGCTTTGCTACCCTAAAAGCAATGTAAATAAAAAAACTCTTTACGATTTTGAAGATTCTGACTATAACAATTTGTATGAAAATATGAAAAATTTTAATAATATAATATTTTCCCAGATATACGAAATTTTTACGTAAATTAAAATTTTTAGCTCTAGTAGTTTCCCAGATATACGAATTTTCTCCTTTAATTCGTATGAGACATTTAATGAAGAACTGGAAATGAAATGTACAGAAGGACTTTAAAGATCTTCGTGCAAAATTTGAAGACTATAGCTCTAATAGTTATTAAGACAAATGAATTTTTGTATTTAATTCAAAATATGAGAATTCTAGCTTTATTAATTTCCCAGATAAATGATTTTTTTTTATATTTTATTCATGTGAGAGATGCAATGCTCCCCATTAATAGTTCAGCACTTTATAACCCAAATATTCATACTGATGTCAAATTTTTTTGCTCTAATAGTTTTCCAGTCATTTGATTTTTTATTTAGTTTTACGGTTGTTTCCCTTATTACCCAAAATTTTTAGATGAATATTAAAGTTCTTCGTGCAAAGCTAGATTTATTATCGAGGAAGCTAGATTAGTTTCCCAGATAAACGAATTTTGTGTAGTCCTCAAATTTTTACATGGATGTCAATGTTCTTAGTGCAAATTTTGAAAATACTAACTCTAATAGTTTTCCAGATAGGCGAATTTTTCTATTAAGCTTCTATGGGAGGTGCCACGCCCCCTACTTTTTTTAAATAAACATAGTGACACTAAATTGTTTCCGACAAAATATGAGGACACTATCTGTTACATTTTCTCATGGCTATAGTGCAACGCTAACTATAACCATTCCGCCTTTTTTGTTCAAATATATTTTTATGTCAAAGTTGTTTGTAAAAAACTTTAAAGGTCTTTAACTCTTACAATTTCTGAGATATGCGAATTAACACATGAAATTTTAAAATAAAATGTAGCTTATAGTTCCTTCCAGACATACAAACTGTGAAAATTTCAGAAAAATCAGTTCAGCCGCTTATATGTCTATAAAACCGAACAAACAAACATACAAACACATTTTTCTAGGAGATAGCAATTTATGTTGACTCAGAGAAATATTTGAAATTAAATGTTTTAATATAATCTGAGGATAAAAAAAATGAAAACTTTAGTTTAATATTATTAGAAGTAAAAAAGGTTCCTTTCAGCTGTTTCTCATGTAGGAAGTTTCATTATTACTAATTATAAAAATATATTAATGTAAAAGAACTTTCAATTTAAGAAGTGCAAGTAATATCAAGTGAATCCTTAAAAATTAAAATATCAACAATAAAATTACGAAAAAATGCAATTGAAAAAAATGTTTCTGTGTTAATACATATGTATGTAAGAGTGCGTATGTATGCAGTAGATTGTGTGTTTCTATGCATTATTCATTTATAGATACAACAGAGAACAGAAAAGAATGAATGTATAGACGAAGCAATGAAGTAAAGACATGTATTTGTTGTTTTTAGTTTTATGCCTGTGTCATAATTGAAAGTTAAAAAACGATGAATTTTTTCTCAATTCTTTATCTACAATCATAGAAGTTACTCCATTATATGATTTAAAAATATTTTTCACATTTTTATAAAATTCTTATATTTAAATACAGTACTGCCGTTTCTAATTTACGCATATACAACAATAAATATTCATTGATATTTTGTTTTTGTAGTATTATCGTTTTAATTGTTTATTAGTGTAAATTTCGAGTCATTACACGTATTTGATATTTAAATACTTATACAAGCAATGATTTAAATACTTACATGTACAGTAAAGGTGCTCAAAAAATATAAAATTTGTACCAAATATTAAGAAAATTTTTGAAGAAATCATAAAAGGCTTATGCATACCCAATATTCAATTTTTCAATACCATTAACCAATTTTTCTAACATTTTACACAAGCCAGTTTTAGACACTAATGAATAAAATGAAACCCATGTAAACAAAGTCGATATTTTTTGGGCATTTCAAATGTAGAATACACTTATAGAGTAAATCTAAGATAGCTACTACACATGAATATGAATACATACATTAATAATTTATACCTTCAATTATTGGTTGTAAGCCATCATAATAACCAGTCAACCGAACAAGCAAATACCAACATAACATAAAATATTAAAAGTGATTAACTGATTTTCATTATGGCTTAAACGTGACTTAACTAAAAATAATGAGATTTGTGTAAATGTAAACCAAACACAAAATACTTTACACGGAAATTAAGAAATTAAATCTTTTATAATGAGTTATTTGAATTAGCTAAATATTTTGTAGATATCAATTAAGCATAATTTAGGAAATTCGAAATAGCAAAATCGACCTAACCTTTAAAATGTTGAGGTTTAAATATTTTTGCGTTTTATATTTTATACCCATTAGAACAAAATTATACTTATATGTTAATCAGAAGTACACTAGTTTATTATGATCTAAACTAATTAAAATTTCCCTCTACGAATTGCATGCATCAAATTACTATCGCTTTGTTCTTTACCATGTCTGCATCGACGGAAAAAAAACAAAAACAATTGCAGTAGTGTTTTATGTTTTCTTTTGTACGTTGTATATAAGAGTTGTTTACAAATTTGTGCAATACAGTACCTACATAATGTTGTTGATGTTTTTAATTGTATATATTTTTTGTTAATATTATTACAATTTTTAATATTGTAAAGCAGCGGTGTATTAAATGTAGGTGAGTGTGTAAGTATCTAGCTTTATACAAACACATGATGAAAATTTCATATAATTACTTTTACGTGATAATAAACATTATACATTCACCCAAACTTAAACACTTCTATATTTATACACACTCACAGCGAATATAACCGCACATAAATATTTTCATATAATGCATACAAGTACAAGATAAGTTGCATACTGCAGTATAGTACGAAACAAACATTCAAACATGCAACATATTTACAAAAGAGGTATTCACACATGCTCAAAATTGTATATGTCTGTGTATGCAGCCATAGTTGTTTATGTAAGTATGCTTTCATTTGAATTTGTGTCTGTGTACACGTAGAAAAAAGCCTTTATAATGTATACACAACACATATTATGAAGTATTATTATAAATGTTTCAAAATGTTTGCTAATTTTTAAGATATGCAAATGTGAGTTATACTTAAATACGCTTATGATTAATATATAATTTTATATGCTTGCAATTATTGAAGTTAATTTTATTTAAGTTGTTGGTCGATAAAATTGTAATATTTTTCTTTCTACGTGAACATCTTTAATATTTTATGATGATATAATAAATTACTCGAATAAAAACTAAAGGTGAATTTTTCATTTTTTAAAGTAAAATCTGAAATCCGAAGAGATACAACTTGTTAAAACCTTTTATAGTATTCGCAAATGTGATGCAACGGGTACAGTTCTGTCTTGATATTAAACCAAAAAAGCAAAATTCTTAATCCAATGTTTCAATAAGTTTTTATTCTCTATGTACACGCATGTGTATGTTGTTTCTATGTGAGAATATAAAAAGTGTGTTTAAGCAACAAATAAAAATTATTCATGTACAAATTACTACTGCTGAAAAAATTGCATAAAGAAGAGTAATATTTGCTTCAAATATACGAAAACCGCCATCGCTTTATATGAAACAGTATTCGGAACAGTGGTTTCTTTGGAAATCATATATTTTTCAAGTATAAAATCGCATTACTTATGCAAAAAAGATTTGAGATTTAATATACTAAAAACTTTTTCAACAATTCTTAAAATTTTTTGAGTTCAAATATTTTTTTAGCTATATTTTTTTTTAAGAATTTTGTACTAAAATTATTCATTTCACAAAGAGTAAAGCTAACAGGTTATAGACTAATATAAATATTATCTCGAACGGAATGTTAATGTTATATAATATACAAATTTATTTTTGGCTTTTTAAGAAGTAATAACTGTCCAATAGCGAGATTTAAACTGTACAAATAATCCTTTGGTAAACACTGTTTTCACAAGGCAATTTTTATGAGTTTTAAGAATGAACCGCTGAACTGAAATCCACACACTGGAAACGACATCTAGTCAGTCAACTACTGCACTTCACTGTTGTTTGTTTGCTTACATGCACTTATTTGTTGGTTTGTGTGTATGTAATGCCCACATATGTATATATACATATATGAAAATGTGTGTGATGTCAACATTTTGCAATTTACAACATCATAAATTACTTGTGTGTTTGCAACAACCAACAATGAAGGAACGAACATTCATAGCAAAATTATTTTGAAACAACATATGTAAGTATGTCACATACACACCATCGTACATTCATTCAGCATCAACATAAAAATGTTGGAAAAAAGACGAGAAAAAAATGAGGAAAAACTATAAAACCCGAAAGAGTTTTTTCTTATTTTGTTGCAAACATTCTAGTTGCTTTCATTATTTGCTCATATATTAATTCACTTGTGCTTATATAAAAAGCTTTTTCATTATAATTTTATTTTTCTACCGTTTTGTTTTTTTTACTTGTTTTTTTTTTCTCTGAAATTTTTCTACAAAATTTCATTTTGATGTTTTGTTGGCAAATAGTCGAAATAAAGAGTATTGCACAATCCCATATACTATATGCACTGTTTCCGTTTGAATGAAAGAGTGGGATAGGGGAGCATTGTGACTTTTTCATAATAAATTTTTCATTAATTTTGTGTTATGTTATTATACTCATTCATTCACATTAAACATGCACAGATACACGTATTTTAGTAATCACACAAAACACTCTGTTGAGGAGATATTTTGTTTGTTTTCATCCATGTAAGTTCTATTTGTGTTGAGCTGTGCATGTTTTTCTGTACTTGGGGTAACCAATTGTTAATTATAATTATAGTTATCATTATTAGTAGCATAATGACATTTATGTATGAGTTTTTATTGGTTTATATACGATTATATACATATATGATACTGTTGCATTCCCTTTTATTTATTTTGTGCTTTGTTGGTTGCACATCATGCTTAGGTGTTTATGCACATATATATAAAATTTTGGAAGGTATTAAAAAATCTCGAATACAATTATTTGCATATTAAATAATTAATTTAATAATCGTTATTTGTAATATGTATAACAGTGTAAATAATCCCTTGTTACAATGTAACTGCGTGTCCATAGTTACATATAAGTGATATTTTATAATCATCAATTAAATATCGCTTTTACGTCCACGTTTCTTATTAATTCTTTTGGAATTAATAAGAATTATCTTAAAGTCTTTTGGGTGTTAAAAATCCCTTTTCAATTATAATTAGTTTTTAACTAGTTAGCACTTTATAACACAACACATAATGATAATCTTAATCCAATTACACGACACCAAGCTATTGTGTGGAAAGAGTATTTACTACTACTTTCATGCTATAGAGCATTTCTACAAAAACACAACATTCAAAACCTTACCTTAGGCATACGAGACTACTTTATATTAACTATGTATTATAATATGTAAGAATGTATGTATGTGTTATGTATGTATTTATGTTTTTAAACAATTTAAGCTAATTTTGGTTTATAACTTAATCAAGTTTTGGGTATGGGGATATAATTGTTCTATATATACAAATTATGTTTAATTTAAATATTGTATGCCATTATTTTAAAACAATATCATGTTTAACTCAATTTATCACTTATCGTTAATATGACAGAAAAAAATAAAATAAAAAACATTGTGTACACTTTCTTCAAATTATTTAATGTTAATCTTAAAATTGGATTGTATATTTTGAATTAAAGTAGGGAAAATCTTGTTGAGTATTTTTTAATTTTAATACATCTTTTAACATTTAAATAGATTTAATTAAAAAAACATCCTTTTTAATTTCCATAGTACACAGACATTTATTGTTACTATTACTATGACACATTCTAATATTTATATATAGATGCTTATATACTAACTTGTCACAAAAGAAAACAATATCAATAGCATTTCAAAGGCAAGAATAGCAACAACTACAACATTGTTCAATACAAAAAACTCAAATTTCATTATCTTATAATTCCATTTTATTTATTTTCCTATATTTCATACCACCCAGTAAAGGAATTTCACCATGACAACCTCTACATCACACTCAAATAAATAAATAAAACTCTACAGTGTTTTCAAAAATCCTCTTGCTAGAATCTTAAGAATTTTCCAATATTAGCGAAATATTTATTATCAAACAAAGACGATAGCAAAAAAGAAAGCGACTTTGATTATTCACTAGAAATTCATAAAGTAAAACTAGGGGAGAAGGAAGAAACAGCGAGAAATAAAAATATATCGAATTAGAATTATTTTCTAAAATTATTCGAAATCTAAGATGTGTGTTTGTGCTTGGGAATTTATTTCTTTGTATGTGTAGAAAATGAAATGCCTGTCAATACAAATGTCATTGAAATAATTTATTGATGTGATTTGATGCGCAATGACTAAGAAGGATTTTGCTAATAATAATGACAAGTATTATGAAGTTTGACTGGGATGAGTGTAAGAAAAAACGGAAACATAAAAGACTAAAACCTTTTAACTGTGTCATAAAGTTATAGTTAAATTTAAATTTCAATCAAAAAGACCAATCATTAAGAGTTTTTAACAAAAAATAAAGCTTTTAGTAAATTTTTAGAATTTAATAGAAATAATGAACTACGACATTTTCTTAAATAGTATTAAAACACGTGACAGCTCTAAATAAGGCTTTGACGAATCTTATATTTTTTCACTATTGTATATTTGTATTACTTTTGATTTTAATAACATTAAATAAAAATAGCATACGAAATTCACTGTATATTTTATGTTAATAGTTGAGATATGAGTAAAAGCAATCTTCAATCGATTTCTATATCATTTCGTATTTCTAGAAAAAATTTCGTAATATCTAGAAAAATTTTTTCTTATAATTCAATCTTATAACAAATGCTAAATTATTTATTTGCTAAATGATACGTATTTTTATTTATTTTATAAAAATTTAAATTTTCCAAAAAAGTTTTCTTTTTTTCAGTTAATATATGTATAATATGCTCTATATACGTTGCTATATCCGTCCAATAAGTGGTCACGGACAATGGTCATATGAATTGTTCACTAAGTATTGTTATTACTAAGTTGTAGTTTTTATTACACCCTTCATCTTAGAGATGTGAGTATATATAAGTTTGTATTACCATTGTTAAAATCCTAATTCATTCAAATAAAATATTAAAATTCGAAAAAATATATATATATTTAGAGGCCTCAAAAATTGAAATCCTTGATCGAATCAGATTAAAGTAAATTGAATATAAATATACAAGACCGTATTTAGTCTTAATTATGAAGTTGGTTTGAACTGTTATCAGTTATAGTTAAATCTATTAAAAATTTATGTTAATATTGACCAGAGTGAAGGGTAAATAAAATTCCTTGGAAACGAATATAACATTCTAGGTTGTTTTTAGTTTTATTTTGTTATTATTCCACAAAAGTATATTTCAACATTTCTTTGTCATTATAAATAAGCAAAAGTTTTATATGTGTTTGTGTGTTTTGAACTAAAATAAAACATGTATATTAGAGGTGTCCAAAAATATATATACTTCTATTATTTTTGGATGAGTCTTATTTTGTTTGGTAGAGTTTACAACTTTTTACCTAAATGAATAATGGGAATCCGCGATGGACCGAAGATTGTAAATTGGGTTTAGTAATAGGATCATTTCGAATTTCTTTAAAAATAATATATTTAAAATATTGTTATGTACAATTGCTGTCAACAATATTGCATTAAATATTCGTTTTTGCTTAATGTTTGTGAAGAAAAAATAACATAACTTAACACTGATGTGTTACCAGGCGTAACTATAAACTCTACTGCTGACTATTGGAGTAATTTTATTTTCTCTTTAATTACATAAATTGTTTTTACCGGATATAAGAGGATCAGAGATTTAGTATAAATTTATTATATATATCCTTATTTTAATTCTCCTAGTTTCTAGCAAATCTTTAAAAAGAATAAATTTAGATGAAATAATGTTCTTTTTGGAACACCCTAATCTACATATTTGTTATTTTTTTAGATTTTTTTTAACATTTATATGATTCTGCTGCTGCATTTATAACTGCCATTTCGATTGCAATTGCTCGAACAATGACTACTGAAAGCACTAGTATCTGATATTGCGATTGGTGTAGTTGTTTGCAATATTTTCGTTGTTGTTCTTCAGTTGATATTATTTTGCGGTTGTTTTGTATTCATTTATAGTAACAGTATTCGTTGTAAATATTCATTTATGCACATGACCACAAAAGAGTAAAATAAAAAAATCTCTGTGAATAGAAAAATAAAAATAGGATTTCACAACTATTATCAAACCACAAAATGCGTAAATGATATGTATTTATGTGTTATATTCATGTTTAGAAATATATGTATATAAATGCATGTTTGTATATATGCATTTATTTCTGTTTGTTTAAGAGCCAGCGCATTATTTTTTTGTTTAGATTTTATTGCTGCTGTTTATTTTGTAATGTTTACAAAATATATGTTTTTAAATAGACCTGATTTAGATGGACACAATAATAAAAATAAATTCAAATTAAAACTAGTAAGAGTGTTATATTTGGCCATGCCGAATCTTTTATACCCGGCATCAAATTTTATGCTGTAAAATTAAGGTAAACTTTGGAAGGCCTTCTCATTTGTTTGATACTTATGTATATGCTGAATTTTACTATTCGAAATTATTATATAATTCAGATTTCGGAATAGGACTTTGTTGCTCTAAAACTTGTTTACGATAAAGTTTACCACTACACTGCTTTTCTGAGTGTTAAAATAATTTTCTACAGAGGATTGGATCAATTATGAACCGATTTTCTTCGCTGCACTGTACTCGTATTTTTATAGTATTTAATGTTAAAGGAATGGGATTAGGGTCAATTGTGGACCAATCTTCATAAAATTTGGCAGAGAAATTTTGTTTTGAAAAATCTTACAAATGTTACAAACGGAATGACAAAAACAATATACTCCCATTTTTTTGAGGGTGGGTATAACAAGGAGAAAAGAAGAGAGTTGCCAATTTGGAAGCTGCTAGAAATCATTAAAATCAGAGAGTAAATTAAAAACGTTAGCACAAGGTTACAATTGTTCTAATTAATAACTACAATATCTAAATGTATTTATAGTCATTTTCAGATTTTCATATAATTTCCATTAGTTTGACAAGTATGTATTGACTGTGTTGCTGTTTATTCTTCTATTAAAAAACTACTTATGCTTGTATAATATTTAAAAGATTGTGTATAATTTTTAATTGCCTTATAATTAAATTGACTTGGTTAAGCTGTAGGAAATCATTAAAATATCTATTATAGCAAATAAAACAAAGCTACATTGAAATTTAATGGAAATACTGTAATAATTACATGTTAATTAATTTGTTATAATTGTTAAAGTATAATTTTACTATGTACATGTATTAGTAAAATATTTAATACAATATTAGGATTTATGATTTTAAGAGTAAAGTTGCAAAGATTATAATTATATTATTATTTCATTCAATTTGATATTTGTATAGAATAATGTTGCATTTTGTGTAAGTATGGCAAATAACAATAGGAATTAAATTAATAAAAATAAATTTATACTAATATTTGATGGTATTGTAAACATAAGAACATGCAAAAATTTACCATAGCATAAATTTACTCACATCCTAAACTAACAAAATTTGAAATTCTTATAAGCATAATCTTAAGAAAATTTTGCGAATAAGAAAATCTGGTTGTTCTATGTAGGTTTATAAAGAAATTGTTTATGAAGTTGGGTTTATAAGGAGGTTTTCTCCATCAGTGTATGTGTGCGTGGTGAATGATTTTTGTGTGGTAAATATTAGAGTATTCAAACGATTAATCGTCGTTCGGTTAATCGATTAATTTTTGACGATTAATCGTTCGAATAAATGAAAATAGTCAAATTTCAAATAACGAATAATCCGAATAATTTCTATCAATTAACCGATTAAGAAAAACTCACTATTTAGCAGTAAAATTACTATGTATTTTCAACAAATTTAATATTTTTATAAATTTTCTTCTTTTCTTAATTTCATAATCAATTTTCTATAATAAAGAAAATATATTTGATGATTTTTGAAAAGAAATCATGGAAATAATTATATCGCTTTTATTTTTACAACCAATTTTTTTGAGAACATTGTTGTATTCTCAAGTATTTATAATAAGTTTTCAGCAACAGTTATAGTTGAACTAGTGTTCAATGGAACGTATGAATTCTAGAACTCGTTGAAAATCTTAAAAACAGTAATGTCTTTATATAGAAAAGCATTTCACATTAACAGGAATAATTTTTAGTATTTGATAAAAAACTAAACAAAGAATTTAAGTGAAAATAATATTTTTGTTTATAAACATGAAAAAATCTATACGTACAGGAAACTGTGGACCATTAGTATTAGCTCTGTGTACTCAGTTTTTCATAATCAGCTCTTATGCTCCTGTAAAAGGACTTTAAACTTTAAAAGACATCCAATTTCAAAAAATGGAATTCCAAATTTATATTAAAAAGTTGGTATTAATATTAATTTCAAATAAAGCTAAGTTCCTTTGCTTCGAAATAATATAATTTATTTCAAATCATCAAGATCATCAAGAAAGAATTGGAAATCTTAAAGAAAATTTGTCACAAAAAAGTAGTTAAAAGTTTTTGAGTCGTAAATGAAACCTTTTTATATTTCATTTTTTTGTTTTTTCTCTAAGTGAGACAGGTAAATAATATTCATAGATAGAATGTACAACATTGGCATTATAAAATATATATAAATGTTTTAAATATTCGTTTGTAGTCCTTTAAACTTTGAAATCCTTTTATAAGGACATAAAAATCGGAGTACGCAATTCTATAAGAGGAATTTATTTTCACATGCTTATCAACTTTTTCATGTGTGAATGCTTTTTTCAAAATTGTTACAGGGTGTATATGAAGAAAATTATTGTTAAAAGCAATAATAACATCTAGTTTCCTTTTATTCGAATAACCGAATAATTTTCAATTATCCGATTATTAACCGGCTAACGTAAAACCTCAAATAATTATTTGTCGAATAAACCGAATAAGACAAAACCCCGAATAATTGAATACCCTAGTAAATATGCTCTACAAATATGAATGTGAACATACATACATATGTATATGATGTCATGAGTTTTATGAACCAGTAAACATTTAGAACAGAAAAACTCTTTGTTTAATTAAAAAATGTTGTTTACTTTATACATTAAAAATACCTATTATACATAAAATTTAAAATTTACTTTATACATAAAAAATTTCTGTAAATAATTTTTTTTATTCAGAAATGAAACTGAAGCTCAGCTAGAACATGGTATCAACTTGTACTCACTCAACAACTTATTTTTTAATGAATGCCACCGCCTGCATTACTTGGAGGTATTATATTTGTATATTATGTAAGTAATTACGTTTTAGCCTTAGAATATTGTTTTAACACAAATGGAAAAACTAAACGAAACGAAACTACTTACATACTTATTCTTATTTGTTAGCGATCGCAGTAATCTAGTTTATCTTTAATTAGAGATATCGTCCGGAGTTCTAATAACGGGTATATAAATATATATATAATATATCAATTTGTAAAAAGTTTCATGCAAATTATTTTTTTTTTGTCTGTTGGTTTGTTGGGTAGTTTTGTGTTTGAGGTAGTTATAGAAAGAAGGAATGTAAACATTTTAAATCGTTCGGTATTAAATGCTTAGCTCAATTTAATTATTTTAAGGATTCGTTGTAAGTTAGTTTGTTATAATTATATGATGTCATACTTAGAATAAAATAAAGGAATAAAAAACTAAAACCAATTATAATTTGGATTTATTTAAATTAGTTAGTAAAATATTAAATAAAAGAAATATAAATTATTAACATAGTCGTACAAAATAGTTTTATAATTAAAACAAGTAGGAAAGTATAATCGGGCATGGCCGACCATATAATACCCTACACCATGAGTATATTTTTAAAATTTTTACTTTTTATAAAATTTTTATTTTTTGTAAAGAAACTTTTATGTTGAATATTACCATAATTCCAAAATATTTAAGCCATTTATTGATAAAAAACTAAAATTTCTAAATAAGGCATTATATAGGTCAAATATGGGCCGATCCTCGGTAAATTTGGGAAAAAAATATATTTCTAAATAACAGTTAGTTTTGTTGAGTTTCATTGCGATACAAATGGTTACAAGTCAATTTTAGACGTTTAAGTAATTTTTTGAAGGGGGGTTTGTATGGAGGCTAGGGTCAAATATAGGCCGATCCTTACGAAAATCCGCAGTATCATTTATACTTATTTGTGCCAATTTTTAGAGAGATAGCAGAATATTTGACGTAATTATAGCATAAAAAGTTCAAATCGGGAGGTACGGTTGTATGGGGGCTAGGTGAAATAATGGACCGATTTCAACCATTTTCAATAGGCTTCGTCCTTGTGCCATGCTTGGTCCAAATTTCATCAAATTATCTTGAAAATTGCGGCCTGTACCTTGCGCACAAGGTTTACATGGACAGCCAGCCAGCCGGACAGACGGACGGACGGACGGACGGACGGACATGTCTTAATCGACTCAAAAAATGATTCTGAATCGATCGGTATACTTTAAGGTGGGTATTGGACCAATATTTTTGTATGTTACAAACATCAGCACAAACGTATAATACCCTCCCCACTATAGTGGTGTAGGGTATAAATAAAGTTGACCAATGCACTATAGGCAGAATTAACAGTTTTTGAGGCAATATATCCCAGAAATCGCTTATGTCTCTGAAATTTTGTATGAGTTTCTCGAAAGTATAAAAACAAATTTTCAAATTAATCGGACCACATATCACCTTAGCCCCCATATAATGTTCATCCCAGAAAACTATTTTAACGCTCATAACTGATTTAACAATACTTGTTAACTAACTAACAAGCATAGTAATGAAATTCAACATAAACAAGTTTTAAAGGAACTTAAATATTTCTACAAAATTTTATGAGTACTGGTTCATATTTGATCCTATCGCCCATGTAAGGTACCCTTAGAATATGGCATTAATGCTTAAAAATGGCTAATCTATTACTAAAATTACATTTAAATATTATCTACTTTAACGATACAAATTATGTAGTAATAAACAATTTTTTGCTTTTCTCTATTACTTTAGCGCTAAATATATGAAAAAAGACCAAACAAACAACATCCAACTTTCACAGCTTTGTGATAAATAATGAGTTGCTACCTGATTAAAATATTTTGCACTCGTATATTCCAAAATGTTTGCTATTTGGAAAGTAGTTCACATAAAAATTGGACTTTTTGCTCAAAAAGGCAATTCCTCCGATAGTGCGATGTTACAAACACATTTAAATAAATCTAATACTTTAAAATAGACATTCATGTTTATTAAAGTTAACTTAATTTGTTACTGATGCTATCAAGCATCTAACCAATTGATGATAATAAACCATTTTTTAAATTTAAAAAATATTTTTTTCTTTTAATAATACATAATATGTATATTTTGTACACTATTTAAAATTATTATTTAAGTTTAATATTTTCTTTTCAAAACAAATGTCATTTACATCTTTGGATGTTATTTTTCATCGCATTTTTGTCATTTACATTCGTTCATTACTAGCGCACAACGTGCATACTGTTGTTGATAAGTGTGTGCTAAATTTAAGTAGTTGTCTGCAATTGCTGTTAGAAGAGTTGTTTCTACTTCTGCTGTTGCTATTGCAATTTGCTACTTACTTCACATTGCTCGAACGAATGCTGTGAAATTGTTCAAGTTGTTTATAGAATTGTTGATGACATTTTAGTTGATGCGACCACCACTAATGCTTTTGTTGTGCATGTATTGTTGTAAATAGGACAGAGACAGAAACAACGATAGCAGAAATATAACATCCGCACTTAAAACCGCACTCTCATACATACAAAAACATGGAAAATTATGAAATATTCAACTAGACGAATACACATGCATACGTGTATAAACACAAAAATATTTGGTAGACATTTGTATGGAGAAAACGACTAAAGCATAAAATTTAGTTGTCACAAAAATATTTCCTGTCATATAGGCAGACCGAGAAAACAAACAGACAAAATGTACAGTTTACCAACACCACAACAACCGCACTAAGCACCTTATACTAATAATATTTTTGGTGTTTCTTTTTTTACATTCTTTTTTGGATTCGAATGACTGCCATCAACTTAAAACGCAACATCATCATTATCATCATGTTGCATTTTGTTTTATTAGCAATGTTCTTATGTTCATGTACAATATACATATAAGTTGAAAAAAACCTTGGCTACCAAATAAACCAACAACACAAACACCACAGGGCTTTAAACTGAAAAAATATTTTTGTATTTAGTATTTTAATCTTAGATTTTGGTTCTTGGCCCAAAAAGCAAACATTAAAGGTACACAAGTTTTCAAAATTATTTTTACTTCTGATCATAATTTACAACTGCAATGCTTTACAGGATTTTTCAAATTTTCAATGCACAAGGTAGCGTTTGTAGCTCTAATTTATTTTTAGTTTATTTTTCTCTTTTTCACAAAATGCATTTTGTGTTCTATATTTACGTATGTTTGTTGGTTATGTTTATAGTTGCAGACCACGTTTCATGTTGCCAATGTTGTTGGCTTTTGTATCATTTGTAGTTAATGTTGCAACACGAACAGTTTTATTCAAAGCTGTTTATTATACAGCATACACAAAGTTTATTTTTTATATTTCTATTTTAATGAATATATATTTCGGAGGGTGAATGATTAACAGACACGTTTTGCAAATGATGACAATGCTTGCAAAATATTTGAATAACAAACAAAAAGTTAAAATTAACAAAAACAAGTAAGAGTGTTATATTCGGATATGCCGAATCTTTTATAACTACTATCAAATTATTGCCGAAAATAAATACTTTCTTATAAATAATCTTTGATATTTAAGAATCGATGCTTTTGTTATTATCAAAACAATTTTCTCATTTATTACATATACATATGAATGAAAAATTTCACTATAATTGAAAATTAATATGAAAATTAAGGTAATATTTGGAAAATTGCCTTTAATGAGACTCTTCCGAATTTAGTTCACATCAGTTATGGCGCGATCCCAGTAAATTTTTTCGTTCATACAGGTGTGGTTTATTTTGCATTTTAATTGTGTACTCACATTTTTAATTTTTTGAGGAAGTAAAAATATCGGAGGGTGGATCAATTATAAACCGATCCTCATAAAATTTGGTAGAACTATTTTGGATCGAACGAAATTTGTTTATGTCAAATATTATAGCTGTACTATGCGTTAAAGTAATTTTGTAATGGAATGAAGTAAACAATAAACCGATTCTCGTTAAATTTTCTAAAACGATTTAAGTTTATACAGGTCTTGTTTATGTTGTATTAAATCGTTCGCATTCAGGCTAGTAATGAGCGTTAAAGTCAAAATTATTCATAAGGAATTTCATCGCTATACTCGCATTTAATGAGCGTTAAAGCCATTTTCTGAAGGTGTAGTTTCAATTATGGACCGATCCTTACAAAATTTAAAAAATATATTAAGGGTCCAATAAATATGTTCAAGCAATAAATTTTCTTAGGTGGATCTTATATGGGATAGAGGGTCAATTATGGACTTATCCTTATTAAATTTTACAAAGCAGTTAAGGTTTTTATTAAATATGCTCCCGTCGAATTTCATCGCGTTAAAGTTATGAACGTTAAAGTCATTTCCATAGGGGACCTTATATAGGTGGACTAATATTGTCCATTTTCAATACCAAAAATACTGCATTAACATAAAATAACTGTGCAAAATTTCAGAAGATTGATTTTGGCACGCAAAAAACTCAAGTGTGTCGAATTTCGTCACTATATTCGTATTTAAAGGCAGTAATGAACATTATAGTCATTTTCAGAAAGGGACCTTATATGAGGTGTAGGGTCCGATCGTAAAAAATTATAGAAAAATTTTGGTTTGTAAGAAACTTACTTATGTAGAATTTCATCGCTACATTCGAATTTTTAGGTGAGAAATTTGTGTTAAAATTATTTTCTGAAGGGGACCTTATAGACCGATCCTCAAAATTTTAGCAGAAAGATTTCGGCTCGGAACTTTTGTATGTCGAATATCATCGCTTGTGCTTCAAAAACAGTTATGACCGTTTAAGCTGTTTTTTTTTTGGGGTCTACTTGTATGGGGCTATCCGAAAACGTGGACCGATATTTCCAATTAAAGCTTATCAGTAGAGAATATTTATGCATTTCATCTGTCTAGCTTCCTTCGTGTGTTCTCTATCGTAATTTCAACAGACGAAAGATGATGTATAGATCGTCTTAGAAATTAATGTGGGCCCAGTATATATACTTTTGTGGATCAATGACACATTTTATATAATATTTTGTTGATATAATATTTTATTTTATATACACCGGCGGTTTTTGAATAAGTTCTATGGATTTAAATGACAAAGTTACCCCGTTATTGGCAATGACAGAAAAAAGTTCCGTACACATTAGATCGATTTAATTATTTTCTCGAAATTTCCTACTAATTTTTCATACATTGATTACTAATTTTCGTTTTAATCATAACACATTTTCCAAATACAAAACTACAAACTACAAAACATAACTGACATGCTAATAAAATACCATTTCATCAAAGTCAACAAAAAAGGTAGTCAGGGTATAGTCTTGCATGGACAGACGAGTACAGAGGCAGACAATCTAAGGACAAACAATCAACCAGCCTAACTAAACAACAACAAAACTACATTGTTTGTACAGGAAAAATAAATGTTGTTGTCTATTGAACATGGGTTCATTTTTGAAATTTACGCACAATTCATCTACAATTTGAAGATGTCAGGACAAAGAACAGCCAAGGAGACCAAGAAATGAAGGACATTTAGACAGAGACCGACAACCAGGCAGACAGCTATGGCAGACAAATAATGTTAAACTCTACAGAGAAACAGAAAAGTGACATAACATTTGACAACTGTTGATGAATGTTTTTCTTATTGTATTTATGTATGTAATATGTATGTATATTCAAAATGTAAACAATATTTTTATATTTGTCATCATATCTTCAATATACAGGTATTCAGAAGTGTTTTCAAAAATAAAGAATTTTGTTCAGAATGGATACCTTATAAACTATTAAATTGGTTTGTATGTGTTTTTGTTAATACTTAATATTTTATTCTTTTATATTTATGTATGTATATGCTTATATGATATAAGTCATTTTATATGAACCAGTTATCAAACGGAAAATGTCTGCCCATCAATTTATTGTTTTGTAGTAAAATTTCGGCTCTTTTTAGTCCTACTTCTTCACTTTATATACTATAGAATATAAATATAATTTAAAAATTTTATATTAATTTATCAAAAATTAATATGAAAATAAGTAAAAAAATATACATATGCAAAAAAATGTATTCTCTATTAATTATTTTTGTTTTAATTTATTTAAATACCAATCAAATTATTAAAATAATAACTTTATGTTTTTTAATTAAGTTGTGTAATCCATCAAGGAAATCAAGGATTCGTTTTTTTATATTTTTTAAAAAGAGCAAAGTATTATTTTAACTTTATGAACATACACAAACATATGTATGTTAAAGTTTATACTTATTTCATATTTTAGTAATTTACCTGATGGCAACAAACAAACAGAAATAAAAAGTTATATCCACATAACACTCGTATTCTGTATAACTATAAACTAACATACAGGTTGTTCATGTTTAAATCCTTATGAGGATTATACATGTTGTTTATGTTATTTTATAAAGGATTAACCTTTGATGACAGAGATTTTGAATTTGTCTAAAAGTTGGGTTTTGTGTAGTTTACATTCTTTATTTGTATGTAATCTGTATTGTGTAAGTATGTATTTTTTGGTTTATAGTTTGTAATTTTAGGAGAAAATCATATGAACTAAAATGTTTACATTTTTTATATAAAACTTTTTATGTTTTGCTATAACAAGTTTCTTTTTAATGTTTGAAAGTGAAGTAATTACATTTAAGTGAAATTTTCAACTATTATTCAGAATATTTTAAGGACCTTTTCTGATTGTTGAAATCAAAGCTTTCGCAAAAAAAGAGTTTTAATTATTTGTCAAATATATAACATATGTATAATAATATATAACATTTGTATAATTTAATAATAAATTTGTCCTTAACTTTTGATAATAAAAATAAGCTCTAAATATTTTTAAAATTTATTTTATTAATGTTTCAAAATTTAATATAATTTAAATTTTTGCACGTTGTTATTCAATTTTTATATTTCATTGATAGCCTGTTTTTGGATTCAAGGCCATTTCTTTAGATTCGTTGTTAAAACTTTATTTTTACTTTACTTTAGGTTGAGACACAACCGCACCAACATACACATATAATCAGTTTAGAAGTCCACCAAAAAACTACAAAGTGACACGCAATCCTACATTAAACATTCTGTCATAGACAAGTATACACACTGGTGTAGCTCATATACATTCATAGTTGTAGTCAGGGTTGCCAAGCATTAATTAAAATGGTAAAATTTTTGAAATTTTTCTGAAGGTATTGTACACTTTTTAGCTAAAGTGAAATGGAAAAATTTTATTCTTATAACATGTTTATAAAGTTATTTAAAATTTGTTAAATATAAACACTTTTTTCACAACAGAGATCTTAATATTTTTTATTTTTTATATGATTTTTGTAGCTGCTGCTTCAAGGTACATTCTTAATTCGATTTGTATATATATTCTTATTACATTACATAAAATGTTTGATAATTTGTGGGAGAAGATTAATGTTTTCTAATAATAGTTGAGCTATTTTTAAAATCATTCTGGCAGCACTAGCTATTGCAGTAGACCTTCATAACATCAAATACAAATTTATATATAAATTTGTCTTTGTTGCTGTTATTATTGCTAATATTGTTTGTATATGTATGTATATCTTTATAAGTATATTTGTATATATGTATATGTGAACTTTTATAAAATACGTGTGATTGAGTACTAGTGGCAGCTGTATTAGATGAAAAAGAGCTACTGAAATATGTATATGTGTGTGCCTATGGATCTATGTACATTTACATGTATGTATGTCGATGGTCGTTTATTCTATCTTCTTCATGCTCTTAGTACATAACAACAATAGTGTGTTACAGAATTGTGTTGTTGATTTTTGTTGTTGTTCAATTTCTTTTTTTTACTCTACCGGATATCCCTTTACAGTTAAAAAAATGGCATAAACACACAAACACTTACAAGTAAACATACTGTGCAGTCTGACAGCATGATGGCTAATGTTGAATTTCTAAAAAAAAGAATTAAAGGGAAGAGAAGGAGGAAAAAATTGGCTGCCAGCATGTTGACGCGTACGTTTTCCGGCGTAATCACGATTAAAGTGTCAACAGAATACTAATTAGATTGTTGTTTGTTACCGAGTCTCACACAGAGCGGGCTAGAGAGTGCAAATGGTCTAGTAAAGAGAGCAGAGTGCTATATATAGTTTCAGCTCTGGATTTAGAGTTAACATTTTTTTATTTGTTAGTGTACGCAGAAATGGTTTGTTTATACTAGTGATTTTAACAAAAACTCATTCTTGTTGAATGTTGCCTCATTGTGAAGTAACGTATTGTTACACTTACACAAATATATAAATAGCTAAATGTGTATGTGTGTTTATACAAAGTTTGAAACATGCTGTCAAAGTTGACTTTTTGATTTAAAGTCGTATTTTTATTTTTTTTTCTAATTTATACATACATACATACATACATACATACATACATACATACATACATATATACATACATACATACATACATACAAATGTATACATACACACATACATACATACATACATACATACATACATACATACATACATACATACATACATACATACAAATGTATAGGCACGTGCACATAACAATATTTATGTATGTTCGTAGGTGTGTGCATGAAAATTTTGATGTGTTGCTTCTTTAAATATAATGCAGTGATCTTTAAAGGAAAAACGGAAATTTACAAATGTTAAATTTAATATGAAATCAATACCATTGCATTTATTATTTGTTCACTTTTTTACGATTTTAAATTTGTTACTGCATTTAGTTAAATTAGTTATTATTTTATACTATATGAGTTACAAATACTCATACGATGAATATTAATGTGCTAAATATGAGAAAAATTAAAACTTTTTTCGAAAAGGACTTTAGTTCAATGCAAGCGATTAAAAATCACGATCTCAGTACAATGAGTACAAAACAGGGAGGTTCTTAAAAAAACTTTAATATACACCTTTTACCTATCTTTACTTTTTTATTAAAATATACTATGAATATTTGAGATATATACATATTATGAAAACACTGAGTTTATTATTTAATAAATGTATCTACCAATATTTGTTTTGATAAAAACCAGTTTTATTTGTGTATATAAATTAATTTTTTTCATACATTTGAATAACTACTCTTTAATATACTTAAATACTAATTTTGTCCTCTGTTTTTTTATTTTCAGTCTTAAATGCGGCACTTTCTAAAAATAATGAAATTTAACTTTGTGCGAAAACATAGAAGAACTGTTTAAAATTAACAAACTATTGATTTTTCTAAATGACACCTAATCTAAGCAGACAGACACATACATATATATCTTTGTGTGTACGTACATAAAATACACCATAAAACCTAGTATAAAAACAATGTACAATTTTATTTCATAATAATCAAAAAACAAATATATGTTATTCTAAGCTAGTAAAGCTTAAGTTTTAGTCAACATGTTAGTAAACATACTGTTAGATTCGTTTTCGTTATTTTTGCTTTAACTAGCTAGCAGACATACACATTAGGCAATGCCAAAAAAAAAAAAAATGCAATAATAAAAACAACATATGTATGTATTAAATGAAATACTTGTAAAAAAGTCACGAGGGTGTTTTTTAAAGGATCTAAGACTAATAGTTTCAAGTTATATTATAAAATGTCAAAATTCTTTTAGTTAACAGTAGAACTCGTTTTGATAACGTTTCTATGAAGTTAGTTTAACATAATTCTAGAGACTACCACCTTACACCAAAGTACATGTGGATACTGTCAGAACATATAAAAACATATTAAAACTGTATTGTCTATACTACTTAAGGCCATATAAATGGTGCATGTATGTGTAGAGATTCCTTTCTGCTAACAATAAAGAGTATAAGTATAAGACTCTGAGATATCGATCGATACGTCGCTTTTGAGACTCTACACGTTTTAAGTGAGGACGGTATTATGCATTTGTTCTGATGTTTGGAATGTAAAGATATAATTTTTCACAGTTATCATACCTCATTACTATCTCCCGAGGTTTCAATTTAATTTTTTTTTTTGTATGTTTGATGAAAAACAACATAATATAACTGGAATTAAATTTGCGCTAGATTAAATGTAAACTTTAGTGACAAAAATATATAAAAAAGTTTTTAAATAATAACAATAAGTACTAAAACCGTGATCCTGGGTGAAGTACATCTCATTTCCATTCTTATAACTGTGATATAGGAATAATTTTTTGTGCTCACAGTATAAGATAATTCTCTACTACGTATTTAAAATGTAAAATGATAACAGGTGGTTACCATTTCATATCAGATCAATTGTTTCTTGAGGAGTTTTAGAATTGTTTTAAGATAACATTTTTGCTCTACGTTTCATGACTGAAAAGAAAAATAACCCACAGTAATGCATATCCTTCATAGCAGAAGTAGGATATCAAATGGTCGGATATTTTCATAGCAGGAGTAGGATAAAAAATGATCGGATATGCCCAAGTATACTTTCGAACTTGCTTTCTTTTCATCTATTGTGTTTTATTTTGCTTTAGTAGTTGTTGTATACTTTAGTTAACAAATGTATGGAATCACTTATATTCACATTTACCACAAAAAGAAAAAAGGATTTTATTTAATCTTCCGTTCCTCTTTCTTAAGTATCTTAAAGTTTTTCTATTTATTATTTTTTCGATATTAAGATAAAACTACATACGAGTATAAATAGTCTATTAATATGTGTTTGAGTATGTGTTTTTGTTGTTATTATTGTTATTTTATTTCTTTAGTGTATAATTGTTTAGTATCCTAAATGCTTTATATTGTCTTGTTTTTATGGGTTATGTGAGTGTACATACACGCTATTGTCGTTTACAAAAATATATACACATACACATACATATCAAATATAAATTAATTCATTTAATCTTTATCTTGATGCCATGTTCTAATTTTCTTATGTTGTTGTGTTAGTTAAATACAATTGTATATGAGTGTGCAAGTTTTATGTCAAAGTTTTTTGTTTGTATTACTTATCAATATGTTCAAATCTTGTTTCAACACTATTTTTGTGTTTCGGCTTTAATGGTAGCCAGTTTTTATATTTAGGTCAATTTCAATTCATATTGATGATTTGTAACAAATTAATAACGCTTTGCGTAAATATAAAAGTAAATAATTAAGTTATAAGGGCCTGCACAAGTCAACAATAATGCGACAATTTGCTAAAAAATTTCGTGTGCTTATGATGGTGCAAACGATATATTTTTAACAAATTTTCGCATTATTGTTCAGGGCTTTATTAATTTATAAGAAGAACGTATGATAACTTGTATGAGTTGCCAAGCAATCTCGTTGGTTTAAAAGTATTTATGTTCTTATATTTTTATTCAAAAATGAAACACTAAATTTATAAAAAGTTGTGCAGATCATCAGATAAAGATTAAAATTAGTCAAAACCTTGACACTACCTTATACATAGTTTTTTTAAGGACTGAGCAGCGCTGGGGGTGACGATATCTCTCGCATTTTTTATGAATAATAAAAATTATGCTCCGTTCTAAAATCTTTCTTTAAGTTTAATATATTTTCAGAAATATCAAGTATTTTTGGTGTGAGAGGTATTTTTCGTTTTCGAAAGTAAAAGTAGTTTTTCAAATCACACAATTTATACAAAGGTATAGTAGCTTAGAAAATTGTAATATGCTATTAAACATGCAATACCGTCTTTCTTGGAATGAATTATAGCAGTCTTGTAGTAAATGTGTACGAGATGTTGCAGCTTTAAACAAATTGTGATCATGAAATATCAAATCAATAGCTTATTTATTCGCATAAAATACTTGTAAATTTAATTATCCGTACAGTCTTTAAGTCTACAACAAAGGATTAGTTGAGTTATTTGACATTTTTACAAGACGATTATACAAATAATTAAAAAACAAGAATAACCTTAACAACAACATAAAAAAATCAATTACAATTATTTATTTTTTTAATAATGTAAGAATGACTAGGGTTCGGACAAAAAAATAATATGACACAGGAAAACAATAATCCTTTTTAATAGCAGTTTTTATTTATTTATTTGTGTAAAACACCAGTAACATTTTTTTACATTTTTTTATTTTAGCAAATGTAACCAAAAGCAACAGAAGAAAATGTGCGTAAATCTTAGCAACTAACTTGTTCTACAAATATTAACATTCTTGGCACACAGTAGATATTTTTTATATCTAGTTATTGTTTAATCTTTTTTTCTGTTTTTATGTTTTACTTTTGATACCCTACAACTTATAGTTAAATTTATACAATCGATGGTCTAAATGAAAACAAAGTTGAAATACACAAAAGACTATGTTATTTTATTGATCAATTTCTATTATTGTTATTATTTTATTTTATTATTTTACATGCAGGGTATTTTGATTTCGTTTTGATGGGCAAAACAGTTTCTGTTTTTTGCATTATTATTGCTGTAAATCACTTCAAAACTAATTGGTTTCCGATTTCTTTTTAACAAGAAATAAACATTTGTAACACTAAAAATAATTTACCCTACAATTCCTGCAGCAAAAATAAGAAATAAACGAAACGCCAGCAAAACAAACAAACAGAACCGACCTAAACTCAACGGAACAAAAATAACAATAATTCGTAGATTTAGCTCTTGAGGATAATGGATAAAGTACTATAACAAATCAAACAGCAGCAAATAATCTTTGGAATGTCCTGCTGTGACCATTTGCTTTATATATTTTCTCTGCTTCTTGGGATAATTTTTTCTCATCTCTGCCAATACACAACAAATTTGTTACGAAGGTTTTTTTCCAGCTTGAAGTGTTAAAAAACTTTTTTGTTCTTGTTATATTTATTCCTTTTTTTTCTTATTTTTTTATTTTGCTTTTGAGGTTATAATTTTCCTATGGGTAGTTTAATTAAGCACATAAATTAGAATATTTGCAGAATTAGAGTAGGGTTCAATAAAGTTGTAATTGTTAGAGAGGGGAACAAAAAATATTTCTAATCAATTTAACAAATGGTTTTGTATAAACAACATGGGCAGTAGTATTGGATAAGAACATTTTTGATTGTTATTCTATAACAAAAAAATGTAAAAAATGTAAAAAATGTAATTTGTAGAAAACAATAAATTCTATTAGAAAAAATCTTAGTAAAATGCTGAAATAATGTCACGGGGTTGATTTGTAAATATTTGTTTTAAAAGATTTTTTTAATTTAACAAGTTTCTCTTGAAAATTGTCTTGATTGCTATGTAAAATTTAAATGCATGGACAAACATTTCATCTTCATAACATTTAAATCGAACTCAGATTTTTTAATTTTACACAATATAACAAAATGTATGACAAAATATTTTTTTTAATTTACATTGAGTAATTTGTTTTTTATTCATCATAAAACTTACTGTAAAATATAAATTTTATTTCAAAAATTATCTTTTTTCCTAAATATTAACAAATAATGATAGTAATATAAACCTCAACACATTAAATTAACTTAAATATTTTTTTTTGTTTTTAACGTATGTAGGTAAATTTTTTATTGAAATTTTCTTTATATAAAAAATATTTCTAATAAAATAAAAAATACAACCATAAACAGGAGTGAGCAGCACCATTATTAATTTAAAAAGTACCACAAAAAGGGAAAGTGTAATGAAAAAAAGCCCATCAAGCATTTAGTAGAACCATTTATCAAAATATACTTTTTTTATATACGACTTTAATACACCTGTATGGGATACGATGAAGACCATTTTTAAAATGAAGCAAAATAAAAATATAGTATATTAGAAAAAAAACGTTCAAAATAATTACATAAAACAACAGGTGGTTATTTTGCCACAGCTAAAGACACAAACTCAATGTGAAACTGCTAAAGCAGCTTCATTGTTTCGAAACGTAGCATTGGGCTTTAAAAATAATGGCCATAAAGTAGCTGCTGCTCTACATAGAAGATAACAATGCAGTGTGTTGAAACATTATTATTATAAAATATAAAACATAAAATAAATCACAAGTTAATAGAGAGCGAGAAAGTCGAAAGGGAACTTTATAATATACGAGTTAGTGAAGAAAATTTTATATTATTATTTAGTATTTAAAGTTTAAAGTAAATAAACGTAAGGCTAGTAAATAGTAAGTATGTTTAAACAATAATAATTTAATATTAATGGGAAAATTTGGTTGATCGTCTAATAAATTGTATCTACATATGCATATTAATTAATATCTCAAGTTTAGAGAAAAGTGATATTTGTTTATGATAATAAATATTTAACAATTTTGACTAATCAAAATTTTTCCTTTTTATTAATAAACGTCTACCATTTTATTAATAGTGGAAAATTAAACATTTTATATTAATTTTATTTTGAATTTGATAGAAATCATATTTGTTTACAATAAAGATAAGAAATTTTGTTTAACTAACTATGCTTCATATAAATAAACAAGGTCGTTAATTTTAATATTTAAAGCTACATACAAATAAAGAAATATTAATACTTAAATGGAAATATATTTGCCATTTTCATTTTACTGTCAGTTCATCAAATTTTATGACCAACCATTAATAATACTTATATAAACGTAAATATATATTTATTGGAAGAGCGCGATGAAAAATTAATAGCCATGAGAAATACCACAATATAAAAGCATTAACCCCTTGTTTACAAGTACAAAAAGAAAAAAAATTAAATTAAAAATCGATATAAGTTCGGTACAATTTGGAAGTAATTGGATTTAATAGAAAGTATTACATTATTTGTTTACTTCTTACTTAAATTTTGTTTATATAAATTAAGTTTGAAATGAATCGTCATATTATTAATATAAATATATTTAATAAGTTGTACATAGCTGTTGTTGTCTGATATGCAGAAACATTTTCATTCTAGACGACATTTGCGGAGTTTAGATTTTTTGCTCTTATCAACGTTATTTATGAAGCGATTTTGCTTATTTTAAATAAACAGCTTTCCGAAAGCATGTCTAATAAAACTACTAAGTACATTCTGAATATGTTTTCAAAATGCATATGTATTCAATATACATTGTATTATTATTGTCTAGTTTTTCGTTGATGTTATCCGCCAGTTTAATTACTTGTAGTTGTATGCAAAGAGAATGAACAAAATGCTTATTTTTGCAGCAGTTTTCGGTATCAACTTGACAAAGCGTTAACTGTTTTCAATGTTAATATTTTTAGCTTGAAAACCTTACCTATATAGTGGAGACAAAAAAGAACCCTATTACCTTTTTATTGCAACTGAGAAAATAAAATTAAATTGGCTATTATATTTAGATTTGTCTTTTTTTGTATTCTACTGATAACATAAAAATACTGAGAAAAGTATTACGTTGGACATATAATTTAAGATTTGACCATTATTAGATATTATTTTTCCCAATAAGGTGTTAGTTAATTTATGATTTTGTGATTTTGATAATTATAATAAATCTAGGACGGCAATTAAAAATTTCAATAATTCATTACCTGGCTTGTCTACCTAAGAACATTAAGTGATGAAACAGGTCTATGGCAAAGCTTGTTTTTTAGATTTTATTATACCCTACACCACTTTAGTGGGGAGGGTATATTGGGTTTGTGCTGATGTTTGTAACATACAAAAATATTCGTCCTATACCCACCTTAAAGTATCCCAATCGGCTTAGAATCATTTTCTGAGTCGATTAAGCTATGTCCGTCTGGCTGGCTGGCTGTCCATGTAAACCTTGTGCGCAAGGTACAGGTCGCAATTTTCAAGATAATTGGATGAAATTTAGCCCAAGGACGAAGCCTATTGAAAATGGTTAAAATCGGTCCACTATTTCGACTAGCCCCCATACAACCGTACCCCCCAAATAGGTCCTTTTGGCTTATAATTAATGTAAATGATCTATTATGTTAACAAAAGTCGACAAAACTTAGTTTTATAGAACTTTAAATGACATTACCGATTTTTGTAATGATCGGGCTTCATTTGACCCTATCCCCCATACAAACTCTCCTTCAGAAAATGACTTTAAGGTAAAAATTCACTTACAACCACTATTAACACTTTTAAATTCTAAATAAATATTATTGAAGAAAACTTAACTCCCCCTACCAACATTTTTCGGGATAGGGCCATATTTTGCCCTACTCCCCTTTGAGCCCTCTTAAAAAATCTCTTTTTTTTTTGCCAAAAAAAGTAAAAATATTCCGAAATAAAGTTAAAAAAACAAACCAAATGCTTTATTTTTTTAAATAATCCCCATTTTTAACATACATACTGTCTGGTGTAGGGTATCATATGATCAGCTACGCCCGACTATACATTCATACTTGTTTTATTTTGAGAACGTTTATTTTTATGCTCACATTTTAATAATGGTATATAATTACTTACACTACACTAATTCCCGTAAACAGGCA
The DNA here is from genome assembly GCF_022045245.1 of Lucilia cuprina. Classification (NCBI taxonomy): domain Eukaryota; kingdom Metazoa; phylum Arthropoda; class Insecta; order Diptera; family Calliphoridae; genus Lucilia; species Lucilia cuprina. Next base: position 70,873,712 of record NC_060950.1, on the reverse strand, counting down.
ATATTTTAAATTATTATTAGATCCAGGTGTAACAATTTTTTAAAACTTATATATAAAATTAAATTAATATAAATAATTATTCTCATATAATGCAAGCATAGTGGCGTATAAGAAATAATCGACACATACTATAGGTAATTTAGTAATTATACGTTCTGCGGTCCAATATATTAAGTCGTAGTTTATAGTGAAATGTTGGTTAAAATTATGTTTATGTAGTTACTTAGTTAGTTATTTAGAAAGAACGATGTATGTTACAAAAATATCGAAGAAAAACCTACACAGAGTCTGTTCGGCGCTCCTTTACTAGTGTCTCTGATGGGAAATGAAAAGAAATGTAAAAATGATAAATTCTGACATTGGTTTTTATCTAAAAGTAAAAAGCTTAATATACTCACAAAAATCAGCATGATTTTTGACCAAATTTAAATTACTTTTTTGTATTGCATAAATTAAGTATATATGTATTTACATATAGATATTGTGTATATATGTATTTTCATAAATAAAAAAACTCTTACACACGTATTTGTGCCAACTTTGACACAAAGTATCAACATATGTTAATGTTAAAAATAAAACGTTAAATCTTCAACCCATATTATTTTTATATTTTTCGATAAACGTATATTAGAGCGACTCACAAAAATAGTGCTTGAGTTACCATTCTCAAAGTATTCGTTTTTATGTTATATGATGTTACCCAAAATATTTTAACTTTTGTATTGTTTATTCGTTAATTTTTATACTCAAGTAAAAATTTACCCAGCTTTAAAAAATCTATGTTTTGTTCTATGATGATTGCCATTATATTTCGAGTGAGCTGGACAAAATGTGACTTTTACTTTTACTTGCACACAAAATATACAATATGTGGTATTATCTGAATGGGATCTTGAAGCAAGTAACGGTGTACAAAACTTGCAAAATTCTTAATTTTATTGATTTTAATAAAAACTTTAAAAAATTATATTTTTTGAAATGGCCATCGACAGACTTAAAATATTTTGGAAATCATCATAAAACAAAGCATTGTAAAATTCGAGGGCCCTAACGAAAACACTGTTTTGCTTTCGATACAGAGTGAGTTGGTCTAACGTATATATGTTTTTCTACATACATACATATTTAGACATTATTAGTTTCTGAAAACCAAACTAAGATTAGTTTGCTTCTTTTTGAAGGGATTCCAAAAAGGACATGTGTCAGACAACAGACAAACAAAACTTTTTTTATTTTTATAAACAAAGTTCAAATGAAACTAAAAAAACATATAAAAACTACAAATAAATTAAACAAACAAAGAAAGCAAGTTTGTCATTTGTAGTGATATGTGTGGGTTTAAGGTATTGAAAACAAGTTTCAATAACAAACAAAAACAAGTAAGAATGTATAGTCGGAAGTGACCGATCATACGATTCACTGTATCAGACAGCATGTAGATACTTTTTATAATAAAGCATTTAGGTTGATTTTTACCTTAATTACGAAATATTTTACCAATTTGTTGTCATAAAAAGTGATTCTTGAAAAATGTTTTGTGTGAAAATGGATTAATATTATTTTTTAAGCGGTCTTTCTATGAATTCTAATGAGTCGCTATAGCTACAAAAATTTCATGCTTATATACTAGAGCAGACGTCGGCGCTAGTATTGTTCTGACAACGAAGATTTTCGGCAAATTACATGTACACAACACGATCGCATACGAACCTCTAAACAAGAGCATCAAAAATACAAATATTTTATTTAGTTGCTTGACAGCATTCAACAAAGCAGGTTGATGTCGCTTTGTTAAGAAATTGCAAACACAACTTGAAAAAAGCAAAAACAACTTGCAAAAGCAAGAGCATAATTTACAAAAACAACGTACACTCTAAATAATTTTCTAGAATGCATAACAATGAAAGTAAATAAGTTAATCTTGTTTCATACTTTTTTGTACATTTTAAATAGAAATGTTGTTTCTATGTAAAGAAATTATCATTCTTAAGTACATTGATTACACGTTGTTTATAAATATTCGCATTTTACAGTAATGCAATTTAATCTTCAAAATTAAAAATAACCAAATATTTTTTTCTGTGCAATTTCAATGAAAAAATGGCAATAGTGTGTGTGTAGTGGTGATTTTTTTATCTGCCTCTCTATCCGCCGGTATATGTACTAGAGATACACACACATTTAATGTAGTAATGAGCTATTCTGAATATGCCGTTTTATGCAGGGTTAAAATAGATCTAAACTTTAATGCGTTAATGTCTATTATGTGACAAGTATTGTAATGTTTTATAGGGCGATTCCCAAATTAGTTTTTAATGTATTGTAATCAGAGACTGTAATTGTTATTAATTTAAAAACTTTAATTAAAAATATTATTTGGTTTGTATTTCATTTCATAGAAAATACAAATTGCTTTTGATTTCTATTTTTTACATTTTCCGTAAAAACTACTGAGAACTTTTTCAAATCAAAACACAAATAAATTTATAAACCGTAAGGCACAAATAAAAATAATCGGGTTTGAACAGAGATTAATAGAAAATTGGTAAAATTTCTTTTAAAATTTTTATTATTAAAATACAATTAAAAAAACATGATATTCATATTTTTCTTCAACTGACCCAAACACTGGTGTACTTATTATTAAAAGAAAATATCAATAACACTGTTATATAGTAATCTTCTCTAATATTATCTGCCTTAAATTTAGGTGTAAATAAAAAAATATACAATTCATCATCACTTTAAGTTTGATTGCAACCTTTTCTAACCTACCTAAATTATTTTGCTATCAACTTAACCACATTGATTGTAACTGTAGGTTTGTTTATATGTATCAGTGTTAAATTCGTTCACCTTTTCTTCATTTTATTTGAAAATGAATGTATACATAGATATATTAGTATATATGTATGTAAGTGTATATATTTTTCCGGGCAAAAAGGTGTCTTTATGTTTTTATTTGTGTGACAACACTTAAATAAATTGCTTGTCATCAAGTTTCCGGTATCTCTTCATGTATAGAATTATATGTTTTCTATAGAATTTATTTTAGTAGCTTAATTTGTTTGTTTTTATGTTGTATGTTATTTATAATAAAATGTAATATAAATAGTACGGAGGCGTATATACATATTATATATTTGTTAATACAATAAACTCTTAAAACATGTATGTATGTGTTTGCGTTAATACTTATAGATTGATGTCTGATTTGCTGGCATTGAATTATTTAATTTATTATCGATTTGGTTTTACCAGGGTGTAAATTTATGTAAATTGAAGTATATTAGGATGGCACCTTAATCGAAAGATTAGTTAATTATAAAATACAATTTTTCAAATCTTTTCTTCTGTTTTTAATAATTTACGACATAAATATTTTTGAAGTTTTGGTACCATATAAAATGTCACCCAAACGGCGTTTCCAATTATATAAATCATTTATACGCGTTTAGGTTAGGTTTGGCTTTATGTAATCCACTGCTGAAATTTTGTTTGGTTAATCATGTAATTCAGTTTATAATTGAGGGTTAAATATCGAATAAAAGCGTGAATGACTGTAATTTGTACCGCGAAATCTTGTGCTTTTACAAAAATTAGTGGAACGCCAAATTGTACACCATACATTTGCTTATAAATTTCATTAAATGACCGTATATAAAAATTTTATATTAACTTACGCTGCACTTAAAGTTTTCTTAAGAAATTCTGCTTAGAAATTTTACTTTTATTAAAAAACCTCTTTTTAATTCAATAATTTATGTAAAATTTGTATGTAACCCTTGAAAACCCCCATCACACATGAGTGCGTATAATTTGTTATTTAAAAATCACTGCCTCAAAAAAGGAAAATGTTTGATGTTTTGGATCCTTCTTAAGAAAGTAGGTATAGAATTTTTATGAAAAAAAGAAAGATAAAAAGCATATTTAAAACTTAACAAAATCAACAATATAAAACAAATTAGCAGAAACAACCACCAACACATAAGGTGTTTAATAAAACAGACCAATAAGATAAGCAGCAGCAATCGCTGGTGTGAACGTAAGCCGGCAATTAAAACTGACAAGAAACAAAAAAATTGAAAATTTATTCCAAGAAAAAAAAAAAATGAAGAAAACAAGCCAAAGTATTTTTGTGTTTTTAAGAAAATTGTGGCAATATAAAAACTGACCTAAGGGGGCAAAACAATATTTTAAACTTTTCTTTAATACAATGTAACCGTTTGTTCACTATGTTGTAAGTATGTATGTGCTAATAAGATAATTTATGCAAAATTACACAAAATTAAGTTAAAAGACCACCAAAGAAAAGGGATCATGAAAATATATAAATATTTATATATCCATTTTATTAACATTTAAATTTATTAAATATTTACTAATTTTAAAGACAATTTAGGAAAATTTGTAATGTTCTTCCCCTTATAATTGAAAAACTTTTTATGAATATTTAAAACAAATTAAAAATAAAGCTGATGGTCGAAGATGCTAGGTTTAAGTTGATTTAAATAAATAAAAATATAATTTTTTAAAGCAAATCAGATACTAAGAGCTTAAATTTGAATTGAAGTAAATTTTGCATAATTTATCAATATTTTCTTATTATTGATTAAATGATTCTATATTATACTCACTTTTATTATTTTACTTAATTGTTTATTGCTTATAACTACACTTAATATTAATTCAATATTATTTATTAGTTTTAGTCATACAAACTCCATTATCTTTTATCATATTTAGACAGAGATTTTTCAAAAAGTCCCATTCTGCCTGCATAAGATTTACAATAAATATGAATCTTGAAAAGAAACAACTACAATAGGGATACACACTTTTCCATTGTTCTATTTGTATTTATATCTTTTATACTCTACACTTTATTCACTCTCGAACTGTATTAACATCTAATAAATCTTTCACATCACGTAAACAGTTAAACTATTGTATACAACCACTAAACACGCATCAAAAACAGCCTTTTTACCATCTACCCGAGAATAAAGAAAAAACTGTTTGTATCTTTTTTTGATTCCCTTTTTTATAGAGCATTAGCCATTGAACATCAATATGATAATATTGTATGATATTATAACTTTGTAAAGAAACATCTATCTATTTATCATTGATTTTATTTGTATATTTTTTGCCATCATTACTTGTTTGGAGTAAAATAGTCTCTTTATATTTTTTTAATATGACCATTATGTTGAGTAGATTCTTCTTTTTTGAGTATGACCAATAAAAATACAAAAAGACAAAAATGAAAGAGAAATGACTTTTAGGTCTATATTTTAACTTATATGAATATATAATAAACACCGCAATAGAGAATTCATATGTATAAAGGTACTAGCATTTTGTGGTTGGAGTTGTACTGAACCCTGTTTCCATTAAGATACCGGTGATATATAAAGTTAAGTACTTAGGTGTACTTGACCGACAATTAAAATGCAGAAACCACATGAAGAATAGGATCAAAAAGGCACAAAGGTGTTGGGTGCTTTCTCGAATTTTAGCTTATATCTCGAAAGCATGTCCGACAAAATTATTGAAGAATTGGATACGGAAGATATCTCAGATCTTTAGAAAATTAAATTCAACAGAGACACAGATGGACAGATGGCTTAATCGACTCTGCTATCTATACTTTATAGGATCGGAAAATATTCTGAGAAGAGTAGAAACCCATAATAGAAGCATCTTTGTAATACCATTAAATCTCATAAGCATTTTAAACAAACTGAATGTGTATTTATTTATCATAAATGAATGATTTTAACTCAATTGAGGAATTTTTAATAATTAAACATGTATTGTTTTTCAATTAGCTTTTAAGGTATTTATACACACACACATTATAAAAATATTACAACACATTTTATTTTAAAATATGCATGCTTGTATAAGAATATTTTTTTTTCAATATCGTATTTAAAATTTTTCTTTTTTTCATGTTTTTTGCAAGTTTGAAAATAAAAAACAAATAAAAGAAGGCAACATACCGTAAAAATAGTAATTTGCAATGTTACTGACAATTTAATTTCGAAAAATAACTGACATTATCTTTATAAAAAAACATTACAAATAATATATAATACAAACACATATACAGAAAAACAAATCCACAAAACAAGCATAAAAATGCAACAATAACCTACCATTACAATAAAGAGAATACAAATAATATTAAAAAAAATAAGAAAAAGACATAAATACAAGACAAGAACTAAGTATAACTACTACTACTGCCTTAAACACAAAATAGAGCAATTTTTGGTTTCCTGTTTCCGGCGGCGTGCAACAAGCTTTATATCGTATATCAACAACAACTACAACACAATATACAAGTGGTTGATACAAGTTGTTGGTAAAATATAATAGTTGCTGCAGTATGTATAAACGTAGATCTGTACAAGTATTAGCAAATTGCACAAGTAGTAGTGGTAGTAAATGTTACACTTTTTGAACTTCAACAAAAACAGCAACAATAAAAAAGATGCCAAGATAATGTTAAAAATATTGTACCACAACAATTGTATACTTTTATATGCTAATGTACTGCTTTAACTGCAGCAATTTGTGTTGTACACTCTGTTAACGAAAGGAAATATATTTATCTAATCTATAAAGTGAGAACAGAGCACAAGAGAGGAATGCACGATATAAGCTTCTATAGGAATTGTATAGGTGTTTATAAAAATTTAGAAATAGTTATTGTTAAAAATGTAAAAATCCACATAATAATGAAAATGTTGAATTAAACTTTTTTCAACTTTATTTCTGTTCTTTAATGAATTTTTTTATGATATCACATACATATACATTAATAAATTTAGATGGATTGGAATTCTTATAAGTACTCTTGAAATTAATTATGGTTAATATAATATTATTACTATCTACTAATGATTATAATATTTTTTGTTGAAAATGGTTTTAACGTTCTAATAAACTTATTTTTTAGAGTTTTCTACCTTTTTAATTTTGTTAAATTAGAATCTTATTGCTTTACAGATCAACGGAGAAAACAAGCGTATAATGCTTGTAAAACCAAATATGAATAACTTATTTCAACTCTCCCAACTCATAAAGTCTCAGCAAAGAAGCTAAAAGGAAGGGAACTAATTTAGTGGCATCAGTTAAGAAGGTTGGCGACAGGACAAAAAAACTATTGAGAGAAGAGAAAGGATGTCAACATGATAAGACCTTAACAAAAAAATGCACATTCATGGAGAAACGCCCAGTTTGTAAACCAAAAAAATTTTCTTGCCAAAAGCAAACTTTTTTGCGGTGGGCAAGGAAGAATTTGGAGGGAAATATTACAATACCACACATAAACATTCCAAGGGAAACGATTTAACAAAATTACAATGTCATTCTTTTTTAAGAATCTTATAGTATGAAAAATCTGTATATATGAGAATATATGTATGTTGTGTGTGTATAAAATTGTCCTTTTAGTTTTGTTATTTGAGTAGCTTTACATCATGTGCAACAAGCAGGAAACTTGCTGCCATGCTGGTATTACATTTTATAGCGGCTGTTTCCGTTTCCGTTTGACTTGTAGGTACGTGTATACTAACAACAATAGCAAATATTAAAAGCATGCACTACAGTTTAAAAATATATGTTATTTAGAGTAACAACTTATACATTTAACTTGGAGTTTGTGTATACGTAAGAACTGTATATTTTGTGCGTGTGTTTATACAGATTTTTTTGTAAAGAAAATAATTGTGCAAAGTTCGCATATTATTCATTTTTATTCTACCTGACTATTATATCCTCTTCTACGTTTTCCTTTCATTAGACTTTTTTCTTAAAACATGGGAATTTTCTACTATACATATTTTGATTGATATACTTTTGTCTTTTGTTAAGTTTCAACTTGTACTACTTGTACATTCAAAAGGTTAAAAATGTTAACAAAATTATATAAGCATTAGGATTTTCTGGCGTTAAACTAAAAAATCCTTTTGATTTAATTTTCCTTTCAATAAACATGACACTTACGTCCAAAACATGAAATAAATATATTTTTATTATAAAAACTTGACAGACTTTTCATTCTATAAAGTTTTCTCTTAATTGACAGTTATTGAGATTTTTATAATTTAAATAATTATGTATGTCAATGATATTGAGACAAATTAAACAAATAGGAGTTGAAATTAAAAATAACACAGGAAAATATATATTGGCATACCATTTTCAAATCACAACCCTTGCAAAGACAACAACGAAAAAATAAATTATGGAGAACCCATAGAGTTAATAATACAGAATAAATAGAAAAGAACAAAAAATTTGAATAAATCCAACATGACATCAATTAAAAAATCTTTTGTTAACAAAAATGAAGCTCCAGCAAAATGAACGTTAAAAAATATAAAAAATTCCATTGAGAAATTTTTATTTTTTTATCATTGTCACCAGTATTGTTATTAAGGAAGTTGTAGACTAAAAAGCTGATCAAGAAAATGGAGGAGTAGGCGGTAACTCTTCCCTTTAGCAATCATTGATATACATACTTATATCTACTTTTTTTATTACTATATCCTCTTACACTTCTGCAACGTTTGCCATAAACAAACATTTCCAACTATTAACTATTTTTGAAAGCATAGTCTTTATATATGTAATTGCAAATAATACTGACAACAGCAATTTTTTTTAGCGCCATGGTATTTTTTGCGCAATTAAAATCACTTTTGTAACATTGATTATAATACGAACACATAATTTTCACATACACTCAATCAAATATTTATATGGTTGAGCAAAAAAAAATAATTTTAAAATTTTCTCGTAGCATAAATAAGAAGAACAAGTAAATTCAATTTTTAATAATAATCTTTTTTAAGGGGAATATATCTATAACATTCAAACTATATCCACAATTTTACACTCATAAAAAATGATGCCCAATAATTTTAATTTAAAAATGTGCTTTAAATATACTAAATTGTACTAAAAATTTCAGAAAGTTTATTTAGATCCATTTCCGATGAAGCTTAAAAATACATAATAAAGAATTATGTCTAATTATCTCTTAGATTGTTAGGTTTATTATTTATTTGCTTTGAGTACTTCGTAGTAAAAGAAAACTGAAAAATAACATTTAATATTTGTCTTCAATTTCTGTCTTTCTTTGTATGCTATTTTGCTTTGACATTTAGTGACAACTATCAAAGTGCAGAAACTTACACATTTATTGTTATTTATTGACGAGAAAAAAATACGAATTTCGCAGTCAGTTTTTTTATTTTTTCAGTGATTGGCTTTTAGCAGAAATTTCGATTTTTTTATAGACTTTTATCAAAAAATACTTGCATTGATTGTAGACATTTAATTTTTTTTCGCAAATATGTATTTGAATGAATATGTCTAAGATCTAAGAATGAAATAAAAACGAATTCTTTTGTTAGAAAATTGTTCAGTTATTTAACAAAGAAATAAATACTGCTTCATATATTTATACACATATGTAATTTATAATATGCAGACCCAATGAAAAAATAGTCTATTCTTTTGTAAATGCAAAAATAATGGAACAATAAGAGCCTCTTAACACAAACAAATTCAAAAAGTTATATATGGGTAAACGAACTGAGACAAAAGTTTAATGTACCAATATTATCATGAATATGATTGGACAAAAATTCTGTCTTCTTAATTGTAAAATTAAGATTAATTTTTTCTATTTAAATTATTAACTGTTTATTAATTTTTTATAATACCTATTTTATTTATAGTTAAGCAAAATGTTATATTCTATATAAAATTAATTAGCAATCACACTTTTCTCCTGAAAAAATCCACATAAATTACTTAGCTAAAAGCGATATAGCACATAAAAATTTCATCAAATGATATTTTCATATACACAAAATAAAATTGTAGAGTAATTTCATCGATATACAAATGATCTAAAATCCTTTCTACTTATGGTAATTCTAAGAAGACCATTTGTTTCATAAATATTTCAATCATTGCTTTCATTTAAAAAATAATGCTTATGACCTTTAACATGTATCGGCGGTAAAAATGCATATGAGCAATATTTTTGTACATTTTAATAGTTATTGGCAGTTGATGGATGAAAATAAACAAGCAAAACGTAACGACAGCCAAAAGCAAAATGTAATTTAAAACAAGTACTTTACGTTCAAATACAAAATATTTGGGTTATAAAAAACTAATTTTTTAGATTTATTATTTAATAGAACTACCGAAAATTGCAATATAATTCTTATGATAACTGTTATGATGACTCATTTAGTGAAATTCAAAGTTTACTTGAAATTTAATCTTAACATTTGTAGTTTTAACCTCAAATTAATTAGATTGTGGAATTATTTTCAAATTCTAGACAATAACGATTTCACTATAAATTTCCTTAAAACTCGTTTTACAGTGAATATATTTAATTTATAAATAATCGATTAATTCAAATTAATCCTTCAATTTTATATACCCATTTGACAAAGAATTTATTTAACCCCCATTTTAGGTTTATAAACTTTTAATAATACCCAATATTTTAGGTTAAAATATATACAAAGAGAGGAAATTTCAATTAATATAAATATTTACACACAGTGAAACATCAATATAAACCGATATAAATACAATAAGAACGTAATAGAGTTCGGTAGAGAATAGTACAGAATATTACAAACAACTTTAACAGCAACAACTACAAAAAAGATTTTTACAATAAAAATATCCATCATTTTCAATTTACAGGAGTTTTAACTACCACGTCACTATTATCAGAATGACCAGCAGATACAGTAATACCCAGTAGTTTTAAAAGAAATTAATATGTCTTTTAAAATGTATTCTTTTCAAACTTGGTTTTAGTTATACAAAATAAAACATCACTTTATCTAAAAGCAACATTAATAAACCACTCTGAACTGCAGGGTTTATACATGTTGATGGATGAGTTCAATTTAATATATATATATATATATATGAACTTATATATTTGTATTTATACATTTGTATATGTATCTGTGTACATATATTTCGTCAACTCCATTGTATTTTTATTTAAATTTTCTCTCAATTTTTGTTTGCTTTTATTTTTATCGTAATAGTTTATTAAATTATTGGTTTGAGTGGTGAAAAATAGTGGCGTTTAAACAACAATAATAACGACAATAGTAAAAGATAACAGTGTTGACATGTTGTTAACACTTTTTCGATGAAATTGTTATAATATCAAGAGCAGAAAATATATTGTCACTTTTGTACATATACAACATTTAAATACCCAACAGGCCGGCCGGACACATATAACTACATTCATTGACGATTGACTTTAATGCACTATAAGACAATGTTTAGCGAGGAGCTACCTAAGGGTAACCTTAAGTAGAAGATTAACTGGTAGTACGAGACTGTCCCCTTGAAATGCAGGTGAAGACTAAAACACTCCCATATTTATATTAACGCATGCATACATATGTTTTAAAGTACAATGATATATATGAAAATGTATAACCACGTCTATGACAAATATTGTGGTACAATATCTCTTTTACCTGTTTAAACATGCTGTAGTACAACAACATCGACATACCAATCAATCTGGATAAATATAATTAATTGTCGCAAATCAATTAAAACAAAAGATAAATAATCCTGCTAAACAAATAAATATATACATACATATATATATCTGTATTTTTACATGCGTAAAAATAAATATACATACGTAGATGATTGAGTGTTTGATTGGTAGGAGTACACAAATTGATTTGATTTTTATTAGACAAATATATACGATTTAATAACTATTTATTGGACTTTTATTTAGACATACGATTGTGATTATATTCAGTTACAGATAAGTAGTAAGTCTCATAAATTGATGTTAAATTAGAAAATAATTTAGAAATTACACTGTACTGCAATGAAATCTTTATTTTAAGATATATGTATCTTTTGCATTCCAGTGTTATTAGCACAGGCTTTTAACCAATTAGTAAATATGTATTTTACATGATAATTTTCTTCATTATTTGCCTAAGACATTATTATTAATTGAAATATCTTAAGATGATTAGTTTTAAATCAGAAAGAGAATAATTTTTATGAAACTTTCATGAAAATGAATAAATTTATCCCATTTTCTCAATGAATGAGTAAACAAATGACATGATATAAAGTTTTTAGTACGGACTGACATTGTATTTAAAAATTTACTCTTCCTTAATAAAATGCAAAATATTTTTGTTTGTGGCTTAAGAAATAATGTGTAGCATATAAAAAACAGTCTAATTCGTAAATAATATTTCCGCGAAAAATTAAATATTTTCATTCATAATAACCAATTGAAATAAATAATCATAAATTAATTTGATTGTTTTTAAATATGTTTCTACTTAATTTATTTGCCCTTAACTGATTTTTCATAATACATTTTTAAATGCTAAGCATATGTTTTATTTATTCATGTCGTACTTATTTTTAAATCTTCAATATGATACGTGGTTTTCAAAAAATTTTATCCAAATCAAAGTAAATGTGTTTTTAAATGTTTAATCTCGGCCCCTTTTATATAACTCCAATAAATGGCCATATACCGTACTCCTTACTCTTCGCAATTAAATTTGGAACTTTATCATCATGTTCTTTTCTCTCTTGGTTTTTAGACCTTTTTTAAATAACTTTGCTTTATTATAAACTGGGTCGTTTCATAATAAAAATAATCTTAAAAAGAAAATAAATGTTTAATTCTCAATTAATTGGGATATGGAATTGCCTTTAAAAATGTACGTGTTAACATTAAAACTCTTTAATCACACACAAGCATGCAAAACTTAATGTTAAGTTTAACATACGTACAAACAGAATATATTTTGTTTGTTTTTATTTTTCAATGCTGTTGGCGAATTAATCCCTTTGGTGAAATTAATCCATGAATTAATTACGAAATGTTACTTTTTGTTGTTGTAGCCGTTATATTTTATACTTTTTTTCTAAGAAAGGAAATAAATTGAAAACAGAAAAAATACAGTATGAAAGCAATAAAATAAAATTTCATTTTATAAATAGTATATTGTGGCAAAAGATTTACTTACAACAAAATTCCGGCTTCATAAAAATATTAACCGTTTATTTTTGGTTTATTAAGCACATTTTCATTACAAAATTCCTACAACAAAACATAAAATATTTTATAAAGCGGTTATGAATAGTACTGGTATTTAAAATATACAAATTTATATAGACTTAGACAAAAGCTAGTAAAGAGTCATTATTATGAAAGTAACATATGTGATGTATTCTTACGTTTAATATACAAATACACATATACGTGTGAGTTTGTGGTAGATATCCTTTATGGTTATGAAAAAATTAGTAGCAGTTGTAGTCGTTAAAGCAGAAGCGTTTTATACATTGATTTAATGCTCGACACTTAATCAAAGTAATTGATTGTAGCTGTTTTTCTCCATTATTGTATTTATACACAGGCATATAAATGTTTTATAGAGTTTGTTAAAGATTTAAACTGATTTGTTTTCTAACATTTGATTAGAAGATAAATGAACAGCAGAAGCCATTAATTGGAAATAGAAAAAAGTTTTACTAAATTATTTTTTTCTTTCCCAATTAAATATGAATTAAAATATTGTAAACGTAACATTACTAATAAGATAGAAAGCGTTAATACGTTAAATTTTGATTATAGTTTTTGTTTTGGTCTAAGTCACTTTCTAAAGGTGGTTTTGTAGAAAGGTAGGTTTACTTATGGACTTATTCTCATACAATTTGGTAAGAAATTTTTGTTCATATAAAACCTGTTTGTATCGAAATTCATTTCTGTACTCGAGTTTTAAGCCAGTAGTAAGCGTTAAAGTAATTTTCTGAAGGGGACCTTATAAGAGGCCTGGAGTAAATTATTGTCCGATTTTTATAAGTTTATGTAATAATTCACCCCTCTACTGTAGTTTTAAGCCAGTTATGATGTGGGTGAGTTACCGAAGCATTCCTCATGAAGCTCAGTAGAAAGATTTACGTATATCATCTGCACTATTATAATCTTCAATCGTCGTTAAGTGAAAGACAAAAAATATATTAAATATTTTATAATAAGACTTTGTTTATATTGACAATGTTTGTATGAACATGTATTTATTGATAAAGGTAAAGAAAAAAATCAACTTTTTATATATTTAAGCACTAGTAAGCGTATACATACATATATAGAACATTACTAATGTCTAAACAGTAGCATACACCGCATAGTACACAAGAAAAATATATGTAATAATTATTTTTTATTGCCTTGAAAAATAAAGCGACAAAAGTGAACACAAAAAAACTCTCAACATACACTATGGTACACCTATTTACATACATATGATTTTACAAATATAAGAGGAAATGTAATAAGCATTGTTGGCAAGAATATTTCAAACATACTAACACAAACCAAACAAAGTATTAAAATATAGTCGGGTATGGCCGACCATATAATACCTAACACTTCTTCTCTTGTTTATCTAAAATGTGATTTATGTTTAATAAAGCATTTATGTTGAATTTAATTTAAATATGTAGTTGTGCAGAAATATATATTAATATTTTTCTCATAACTACGAGCTTAAAATCCTAATTTGGGTAAGTCAAGTGTATGACAGAAAGCTTCAAATATAATAAATTTCATCGAATTATTTTAAATTTGTATTTGTAGTTTTATAACAAGGTTTTCATTAACAGACTGACGGACAAGATACTTTAAAGTACTAATAGGGATTATAAAAATTGTTCATTGCAAACATCAGCACAAATCCAATATACCTTCCCTACATATCGTATGATCCCAACAAACAATTTATACCACTCTCAAATGTTAATGATGTAATGTAAAAAATCCATAAATATATGGTTGTTTAAAGTGAAGAAGTATAACAGGAGTTTAAAGCTTGTTCTTAACTCGACAAATTGGTCATTTAGGAGATAAAACAGATTTATGAACAAATGTATCTTTTCGATATTTTAACATCATTATTATGTATTCGTAATTTAACCACTTTAATTTTTTTAATTTGCTGGGTTATTTTACATAATACTTGTACTTGTACCTCATGCAATATCTCTTTAGATATATCTAAGGAGGAAACATTTGCACTTTATTTACGTTTGTGAGAATTTTATTATATCATTTCTCTCTAACACCCTCGACCAATTGGTGTGCTCGTATTTACACATATTCGTTTTAAAGTGTGACATACAAGTATGTTACTGCCTAGAAATACCATTTCGGTTAACCATTTCAAATAAGAACTACATTAAGCAATATGTTGAATACAAACTAGAGATATTCCTTCTTTGAAATCATCATACCTACTTGGTCTGGATTTAAACTCACTTATACTTGTATATGCCTTAACATTCCTTTACACATCTTCCTTACCTTTATATTGCTATATCATAAATATTAATGTTGAAGAGAAGCAAGCAAAGCTTACATCACATTTCCGTTTCCGCTAAAACTGGAAAAAAGTGAAAACAATAATAATTCTGAATTTTTTAAAACTTACATGTCTGTACGTACATGCTTATGAATTCAAAAGTCTAGTATGAGGAAGAACATACTTGCGTGTTTGCTCTTGCATATGTAAGAGAATATTGGTAAAGGTGCCATTACATTACACAAATACATACACACATACAAATTAACATTTAAATACAATTCTTGTGTGGAACATAAACATTTTTAACAATTATATATACGCGTTTAGCTACACAACATATTCGCACATATTATGACTGCTATAATACAATGATCTTATATGGTTTTCATATGATAAGTAATATTATAATATTATATTGCATTACAAAAGGGTTGTTTTTATTCCCTCTTTTTGATTGTTGTTGCTTTCCTTTTATTTAATGGTAGTTAGAGATGTTACTTATTTTAAAAAAATGTTTATTGTTATTGTTGATAATAATATTTTGCACGTTACACATTATTATTTTACAAATTTTATTTTATATTGTTTTTGTAATGTTTAAAAATGAAAACGAAAGAAAAAAATATACAAAGTAATTTTTATAGTTTAAAATTCAAGAAAAATATAAAACTTTATATAAAATCTAACTCTGTCGTTGGGGGATGATTGTTGTAAATTTTTTCAAAATCATGTTGATTGCTTACCATTGAATTTCAAACTAATTAACAAATTGTTATTCGGTTTTGAAATTTCGAAACTAAAATTAATTCTTAATTGTAATTATTTTAAGATATACTTATCGGAAATTTTAAACAAACTGATATTATAAGTATTTTTTTTATCAAAATAAGTAGTTCATCATAATAAATATGTTTTCATCTTCTCTAATAAATCAGATCATGATTGTATTGTTAATTTACAGAATTGTATGTAAATTAGAAAACATAATTACTTTCTTTTGATCTACTAAAAATCCATTTTAACTCACAAAAAGCTTATAAAATTCATAAATTATTTAAAAGTCAATATTTATATTTAATATTTAATATAAATATTTTGTTTTATAATCTACCTAAAATAATATATTTTATTTTATATTTCAATTTCAAAATAGTTAATACGTCAACAATAAAACACTAGAAACCAAAACACGAAGCATGTTACCAGCCGTTGAAGGTATTATCAAGTGTAACAAGCATTACAGCCCTGTAGTTCGGAGTGGCCCTTAACTTGTGAGTACAAAATTAGTATATTAATATTGGTGTACATTCATACCAAAATTACATTACTTATACTTTAGAAAAACAAAAGTTACTTCTCTAGTTTTTAATTAGTATTCTCTTTAAAAATGTTATTATATTTAAATTTTTCCCAATTTTTAAATTTTAAATATATTATTGGTTCTGTTATAAAAATTACTTTAAAATCAAAACAGATCGATTTTAAATTTCTAAATTTAAAGAATATTGAAATTTTTTAGTTTTTGGACTATATTTTCCAAAAAATATTATATCATTGCCAATTTTTATTCAATAGAATTTGAAAGGAAGTATACTTAATAAAATAAAAAAATTAATTCAGTTCCTAACAACTCACATATATTAAGATATAATATACAAAAGGGCAGGAGCTTGTCTTTTAATTTTTGTTTAACAAAATAAAATCGGATTTAAAAAATTTCAGTTTAAGTCCGACAACTATTTAAAATCAGATTTTTTTTTGAATAACTCCCAATTTTCGAGTAATATACAAAAAATTTAGGTCTCGTGAATCGTGTACTCACCATTGCACTACATGAGTTAAAAAAAGGGATACAATGACTCCTTGTAGATCTACCATCAAATGATATAATCACCACCAACAGCAACGAAACTTGACATAAAACAACCGTAATTTCAATATACATATGTGTGTTCATAAGTACAGGTGTTTAAATCGCATATATATGAGTAAGTATGTATTTGCACATGAATTTGCATAACTGGGCTAGACATGGTGGCAACTGTAAAATAGCGAAAAGAAAGGAAGGAAGTATAGGAAAATACATGGACTAAACTATTTATAAAAACATACAAATTTGCATATTGTGTTGCACAAATTACAAAATTATTACGGATTTTGTTGTTTGCTCATAAAATGTTATATGCTTATCATCAATAGCAATAAACAACATATTGACTGTTGCTGCTGCTGTAGTGCCATATACTCGAACATTCATCCACTCGAAATTTGTTTTTATGTATAAATATTACAATTGCGTATTTGTTTGCATAGAATGAAACGGTACAAATTGTATATGAAATTTTTGTATTCCAACAGCCCACGTAAATACCTGTATGTACAATTACATATATGTATGTATATTATATATTTCTCTCATATTTAAATTTCTCAATAAACATAATTTTATGCATTTAAAATATCACCAAGTCATATCACAAATGGGAAGAAAATGAACAAGTTAAATATTGTTTTAATTAATAAAATTAAAAATTACTAATTCGATTTGAACATTTTACCATTTGTGTATCATTATTCTTTTCTAATTGTTCCAGGTCTTATGTTCTACTAGGCTTGTAGTTCATAAATATACCAATGTTTGCTGGGATTAATTAGAAATTAAACATAAATTGTTTCAAAAATTATGGCAAAATGTAGTAAGTATAATTTATAAAATTCTTTTAATAATTATAAATATATTCAATTTCATTTAATAAGTGTTACCAAAGCTAAACGAGTGCTAAGTAATATAATGCAACATTTTCAATATAATTCCATTAAAGAGAGTTTTAAATCTACAGGCTTGTCAGAATAGTTAAGCATATTTTCTAAAATGGATTTAATTAGTTATTTTAGAAGGACATACATGTATGTATTGTTGCCATTTTTGCAAGAAAATAAAATTTTCTCATGTTCATATCTTGCAAGAAAATCGGATTTTTTCCGAAATTGAATCCAGTCTAACGAACAACATTTAAAAAAACATATAAAAAGATCATACTAATTTTTCCATTTGAAGTGTAAAGCACTCCATTTTTTAACGACACCTGTACGTATACGTGTTAGCGATTAGTGATAATATGTATGTAAATAAAGTATACGCCAATTTAAGAGAAGCACCAGAAATATTTTATTAACACATAAATAATCGAATTACATTCTGCATAATTCTAACCAAAAATAGACGAGTTAGGAAATTGATCGATCTACATGTAGTATTTTTAAGAAAAATTACTTCACATATAACACTTTGAAATGATTTCATCTTTATCTTTATATTTTTTATCTCTATGTTTATTAAATGTTAATTTTAATATTATTTCAGTTTTTTTTATATTTCCTATTAAATCATTTTCAATTCTTATTGTGTGTTTTTTATAATCTTTCGGACTTACAGGTATTTTTTCTGGTCCATAGTGAAAAGGGTTGCATTTGTTGTTTTACAATTTCTTTTAAGGTTTTTCTTTTCCGTACACATTTTTAACTAGAACAATGAACATAATTTTTTCTTTATTATCTTGCCTTTTTTACTTAACTTGTTTGAGGTTTTTGGGTTGGTGTTTATTTTATTTTATATGTATTTGGGCAATTTCGTGTCAACTGAAAAAATCGTTTTGGATAAAGTTTGCACCAAGGTTTGTCAAGAACAGCCTGACTTTGATAGAGTTAAAGGTGAATGTTTTATTTTTATTAAAATTAGTATAACTTTTAACTTATTGGTTCTAGCAAAAATTGTGGAAATGGTAGCTATTCTTCATTGTTTCATTGTATCTGGTCTACTATTCAATACTAATAACTTTGGTGCAAATTTCATACAAATCAGAAAACATCGATTTTTAAACTACACACGAAATTGTCCATATGTATGTTATCATGACTATAAGAGTGTCAGAGTTAATATTGCTTAAGTGTCTCAACCTTTAATCCTTTGCTAACATGTTGACATTTATTTGTCTATTTATACATATTATAATATATATGTATAAATAGACGTGTGTATGTGTTAGGTATATACATAAGTTAAGGTGTACTTAATTACTATAAATAGATCAGGTCTGTGAAGTTAAATAATTTTTAAGGACATTACAATTTAATATTATAAATACTTGTTTACTTCTAAAAAGTTTAGTATGGACTAATAACTAAATCTTAAAGGCCAATGATTTGTTCAAAATTTTCACGTTCTAAACCTATTGTAGCGACACTTAGATATTTTTTGCAGCATCTTCAGAAACGGTCTATGATTTTTTAAAAACTAGAATTTGTTCTCACGAATTTGTAATAATTAAGATAGAAATTTTCTTCCGCAACACCACAATTTTACTATAAAATAGAAAATTATAATTAATGGATTGATTAGAAGAAATTGATAATTTTCGTTCTTGTGAATCGAGTAATATTAAATTATTAGGAACATTTATCTGCTAAATGTATAAGAACCTAATACATTAAGTCTATCTTTTTTAACACATCTTAGAAATTGTTCTAAAGTGTTTAACCTTTAAACTCACACTTTACGTGTTATGTAGGAAAAAATTTAAACTCTTAACTTATTTATATAGTAACAAAAAACTATGGAAAGAAAAAGTTTCCTAATGACCAGTTTTTTCTTCATTATTTGCAGTAGTTGCTGTTGATACCACAAGGAAACAAGAAATTACAATTGTTGTCAAAAACACTTAAAACCCATTAGCTAACATTATGTTGACACAAAGACAATGTTTATGTAGAAAACGAGAAATAGAAACTTTTGTCAGTGCTCACCCTCAAACAACCAAAATGTGCATTATGCATAATATTACAAAGGACACCAAACAGCAACAACATAAACAACAACGGCAAAAACTCAAAGAAAAAAACTAATATAATGAAAACAAAAAAAATAAATAAATAAAAAGAGAATAAAAAGACTAACATTGCCTACTTTTAGGAACATTTAAAATGTAATTTCTTCTATCGTTGTACTCAACAAGAACACTACTACAATGTTGCAAGGAAAACCAAAAATGTTGAAAATAACACTGCCAAGCAGAAGGCAGTTTGAAGTTGAAGGGTCATCAAGTGTCGCTCGAAAACAAAAATACAAGAGAACACACTCTCAGACAAACACATATTTGGCACTCGTAAGTAACATGTACATGGATGTTCATGTAAAAATTTTAACTTGCATAAATTTTGGAAAAAAGTTCAAGTGTTTCTTTAGGCCTAAAATAAAACAAAAGAGGCGTTTATTGTTGAAATATATAGAAGACAATTAAATATATTTTTCAATAATAAAAATTTAAAAAAAGTTTTTGATAGAAAAAAAACAAGATAACAATTATTATAAATTTAATAAATTGTTTAAACTAATTTATATAGTTTGTATATACTAGATACTGATTATTAAACAAGTGGAAATGTTATATTCTGCTATGCAGAATCTTATATTCCCACCATCAAACTGTATGCTATAAAAGGAATGCTTCTCTATAAACATCATTATTATATTTGAAATATGACTTAAGTCAATTATAATCCGAAGTCTTTTGAAAACAAAAAACCGTGATTTTTTAAAATGGACCTTATATGCGTTAATTATGAACTGATACTCATACAATTTTGTACATAGATTTCGTTTTGTATAGGCCTTGTTTATGTCACATTTAATCGCTTATCTCGTATTTTTAAAGAAGAAAAATAAATTTCAATTACCAGAACCCTTTCTTGAGGTTAACCTTTCATAGTCATGTTCAGAAAGGGGCCTAATGGCATGCGTAGAGTTATTTATGAGCCGATCATAAAAAAATGGTAGAAAGGTTTTGACTCCTAAGAAATTTACGTACGTCGTATTTCATCGCTTTCATCGTATTTCTATGCCAGTAATGACGTTTAAGCCATTTTTTTGAAGGGGACTCATATTGGTTGTAGGGTCAATTATGTACCGATCTACGGGAAAGTTGGTATAGAGATTTTGGCTATATTCGTATTTTTAGTCAGTAATCAGTCATAGTGTAATGCTATAATCTAGTCAATATTGAATGTCTACAATTTAAGACATTTTGTTTTGCTTTAAGAATTCCTTTCATTCAATTATAATATCATCCCGTAAGAAAAAAAGCGCATAAGTGCAAAAAGCCCATGTTAAATGTTGCATTTAACTTTTTGTTTGATAATTTTCATACATAATTTGTCTTTTTTTCTCATGCGTTTTCAATGTAATTTTCTTGATATTTTCTGGCAGTTTTTCATTTTTTTAAGCATTCTGTGTGTATGCACGTTCCAAAACTAAAGTTTTTAACCGTTTGCATTCATTTTCAGCATTTTTGTTTTTGGCGGTGATGACAATAATTTGTCATTAGTTGAGTTGTGTGGAAACAAGTATTTTGAAGAATTTCAGCTGTATATGTAAATATATGTATGTTATTAGCATTTTGCGAACAAATTTTGATATCGTAAAATCATGTTTTAATCTTTGCACATTTCTTCGTATCCTTAAATTTTCAATATCAATATCATATAGTTTTTTCACTACACTTCTGAAAACTGCATTCATATACAAAATAGTCGTCCAGAAAAAAGTAGTACATGTTTAAGTTTTGGTTGAACAAGTCGTTGTTGCAGACGATAAACAGCTCCTGTTATTGTTGTTGTAGCAGACAAGAACGCATATTGTTTACAAATGCATGCAAACAAAGCTAACGGCTTTAAAACAATACGACATAAACACAAGTATACGTATACCTGAATATATCCCAATTTAGAATGTTGCTTTGTTCAAGCTCCTGCTGGTCTACAAAGTGCCAATGAACACGTAGAAAATACAGAAATTTCCACTAATCTCTTACTACTTATTGTCCCTAATTTGTAAATATACATACATTGTGTTATACATCATCACTCTTTGTAATCAAGAGCGACGACAATTGTCACTTTACTTTAGATAAACGAGAAAGTGGACATTTTGAACTTGTATTTTTCCAATTGTACTGAAAGTGATGTATGGTTATATTCTCTAAATATTCATTGGTATTAAATAAAAAGATAAGAGAAGAAACAGATATTTAACTCATAAAAAGTTTCAGTGTATTGGCAAATATTAGCATATTCGATTGTTTCTACGAAATTAAGAAATAAATTAGACGTTATTGAAAAGTAATCTAATTAAGTTATTAATTAGTTTAGAACAGTACATAACGGTATAAATATTCCAATTCTTAATAAATGCTTTGGTACTGAGTATATAAGAATAGGTCAAAACGGGGTCTCTTTGACTCTACTTGACAGTTCGCGTGTAGTGAACTACCACGTAAACCATATAAGAATAAACATAACAGACTATTACACATTTATTTACTACTAAAACAAAACTTTAAAGTCATTTGGGACTACATTTTCTATTTTGTAATTGATAACTCTATTTGGTTTTAAAGTTGAATGAATCAATCATTTATTTTATTAGTAACCATGAACATATTTTTGTTAGCTAAGTATTTTAATGAAATACGTATTAATCATTTAAAAAATGTACATTATATTTTTTCCTAACTATAACATCTCTAATGAAAATTAATTAAATCTCTAAAGACAAAATATGTTTGTTGTTTGTCACAAAAAAGCATATAAAATGCATTAAGTAAATATAAAAAATATCTATTGACAATATACTTATATTAACAAATATATAATTGATTTTTAACACAAAAAGTTACTATTACAAAATTATGCCCTTGACACATGCTACGCTACACCTACAAACCTTTGTACATACATATGTCAAGGTTTGTGTCAACATCAAGCAATTGCAGTAATTTATAGATATTTACCGAAGCCAAATGGTACGTAGACTGAGTATACGAACATTTTCAATATCAATAGTAAAATGTTAATGAAAATAAAATTTTTATTTGTTTTTGTTTAGTATGTAAATACAAAAAGCTTCACAAATGTATACGAAATCGTTCGTTCTACTACAGTTATCGTAGAAATAATAATAATAATTCTCAAGTGGCATATTTTAAAAGTGTACTCGCACGTAATATAAATGTTATTAAACTAGCTATCAACACCATAAATGAGGTTTTTATTTATAAAATGAAATCGAATGATAAAAAACAAAAATTAATAAAATCTAAATATTACAATCAATGAGGTAGTTATTACGTTTATGGCAGTTGGTATTGTTTCATGTTTTATTTTCTTTTATCTAAAATAGGTCACGGATACTAATTATGTTTCAAACATAGACAAGTGCAAAAATATGTATGTATATATGAAGTATGTACTTTGCGATGAAGTATTATCGATTTGTGGTTTTATAATTTAGCGACTTAATTTATATTTGTGGTTGTTCATTAAATAAACAACAAAATATTTAAGAAAAACATAAAACGATTTATGCATTAAAATACATATATGTAGATTTGAATTAAATTAAAAATAATTCAAAATTATGTTAA